>NC_051140.1:4173448-4442443 GCF_014839805.1 Manduca sexta
CGGAAAATCGCCTGCGGATAGCATGGCTCTATTTTCACATAATATAGATCTTAATTGCGTTCTGTTTAATTTTTAGATCTTTCGCCGGCTGGGTACCAGTCTGGCAAACCACAGAGCCTCGCTCTCGTCAGAGTTGGGTTCTCTGTGGGATTTCATTAGGATAGACCGCGACCGAAGACGCTCAGCCCCGGCAGGCACAACATATGAACCGATTCAGTCAGACTCCAAGTCTCCAGTCAGATTGGCCCGGGACCTTTTGCAGGTTATACAAGAAACAGTCTTCTCCAAAAAATTTGACGAGCCAAAACCATGTCCCCTTGTTAAAGAAGAATCAGACTTGAGTGAGGAAGAAGGAAACGAAAAGAGAATTGCAAATCTAATAGATTTCTTCTTTACAATTGTTAAGAGTCAGAAAGAAGAAAGAAAAGGAAGTGGTGGCAGTTGCTTCAAAAGTGAGCCAAGTCCTGATGAAGAAAAAAAAGATACATCTCATAACGTAAATAAAGAATTGGAAGAAAAAATGGAAACATTGATGGAATTCTTAGCTACGACTGGCTGTATGGGAAAAGAAGAAGACACAGAAAACAAAGAAGGAAGAAAAATAACTCTTATGGAATTTTTATTCGGACCTGAAGAAAGAAAAACCGTCGAGATAAGGGAACCAGAGAAATGTATGACGTTATCAGAGTCAAATATAAATGTTAAGCTATCCTATATTGACGAGACGCCTGAAGAGGAAACATCAGAGACTTTAGTAGAAATGTTATTAAAATATATGGAAAATTATAACGGTAAAGATAAATACAATCCTATGAAATCAATATCCATAACTCCTTCTTTATCAGAAAAGAGTAAATCGGATATAACTATTAGTAAACTGGAAACCTTTAGTGATATTAGTAAAACAAAATCAGATTCAACTTTAACCCACACTCAAGATACTGTTATTGATAAATATGAAGATGGAAAATCGGACAAAACACAAACCAGCCGAAGAATATCAGAGACAACCGTAGATTTAAGTTTTGTAAAGCAAGATTTAGAAGAAATATTTGAAGAGGCTGCTCGAAAAGTGGAAGAAATGCAGAAAATATTCGACGATACAATGTCAGAGCAAGAGGATATGGAAAATTTCAATGCATATACAAATCCGCCTATAATAAACTGCGTCCAATATTTACCTTACAGTGTTGAACTGTCCGATATAATTGAGGAAGATGAACCATCGTCTCGTGAAAGAAAATCATCTGAAGATCATATGTCAGCGGTGAGACAATGCGCTGAAGAATTAATAGAGTACATTGAAGAAAAGGTAGATCGACACTTTGACGACTCCGAATTTGATATCAGTCCTTGTTTAAAACGGTCTTCTATTAGTCTTATAGATTTACGTTGTATCCCAGATTTGCCTCCTAGCATGATAATCAAACCAAAAGTGAAAAAAGTTGATAAGTCGACATCGACAGCCGACATAAGTGACTCGTTTTCAGATTTATCCCGACGCATAGACTCTGCATGCATGACTGAAGAAACAACACTTACATCCACTTCTGACCGTAATGAACGAGCGCTGGATAAGCTTGAATCTCTGCACAAATTCTTCTCTAAATCGCGATTAGAAATAATTGATGAAAGTATTGAAGAAATTGAAAAAATTAAAAGTCCTAATAAAATTGAACGTGATACGAGAGGTGGAAGTTCAGAATATAAGGTTGGGCAGGCAAGTCTAGATGATGTTGAAGAATTGCAAGACGATAACGAAGGAGGTAAAGATTTCTGCGATGCTGGTAATTTAACAGAACCGATTCTATGGAAAAATCAAATGGATGAATTCCATGAAAATAAAGTTCCAAGTAAGAGTAATAAATATGAAAATGACGTCAGGGAATCCGAAGAAATTGTTATTGATACCAATGAAAACCTAGACATAGATGAATCGCACGTAACTGAAAATGAATACAAGGATCATAATATAAAACCTATTAATATTGAAACTGCAGAAACAGAATCAAACGTACATGTAACGGAGGGAAGTGGAGTTACGGACGGATAATGTTCAAGTAAAATATTATTCACGATAACAGGCATGCTGTTTGCGATAAAGAAAACATGAACCTTCAGATTTCAAAGACTTTAAAATTAAAAGAATAGCGTAAATGACTTCGGTAATTACATAGGTGAAGACAATATTAATAAAGATGAAGAATTTTTCACTGCAATACATAAAGATATGGTTAAAATTAGAAAACTGAAGGTTTCTTTACCAAATAATATTGGAAAAAATCGCTTTAAATATATCGAGAAAGTTATTCAAATGTTCTTTGCCATAGCAATAAGTTATACTTATATACTTTGTTAAGATCTACATTTTTACCAATTTTCCACATTGTGCAGAGATGATGATCTGCAAATCAAATATATTCATCGAAGTCTATCGATGCTGACATATTTTTTTTTTTGTAAATATGATATCAATATAAGGTCATGGGTCCCTATTCTGTCAAGTGGGACAAATCCTTTTTTTTGCAATTACGGGCTTTCTATTCGAAGGATAGCTTCCATGGCCGTATACGTTAGAGTCAAAAAATCCTCTGCTTACCTATATCGCCGTGCTAAGCGCAAAAGCGGTATGACAGGGAACCTTATTTCGAAATAATCAAAGTTTTGTAAATATAGTTTTATAGTTTTGTATGTAAAACTGAGATTGAGATTTTTTTTAAGGTTTTTTTAACAAGTTATAAACAAGGTACCGTTATTTAGGTAAGTTCATTGGATGGGTATTTCTTTAAGCTATTTGACGACATGAAAATCAAAATTTTGATTATTTTTGAGATACCGCTTTTGAGCTTTGCACGGCAGTATACGACTATCAAAGCCGTCCTTCGATGGGAACGCCGGTAAATGCAAAAGGCAGATATGCCCCTATAGCCTTTATAGGGCCGCCTGATCTTACTATCATTATCAAGCCTGCGTTGAGGTCAGTACTTATATCAAATCATATCGAAACTTTTAACATTCTCTTAAACCAAACTTACCTATAGTCCCAAATGTTCATATCCTGCATCCATATCAAGACATTTTAAAATGCTACAAATAAGATCTTATATTTCAAAATTTATACGCGTTTTTATCACGTCAAAGTATTGGAAAATTCAAATTAAAGACATTAGCAGGATAATCTTCAATGGTGCAATAAAAATAAATACATCTGATGAGGAACCTAAAAGTGAACTCCCGTGGTTACTTATATTACAAACTACTAACGTAGTTTTTGAAGAATTAATATAATAAAGCAATGAGCAAATTCTAAGGGAATGCTCAATGACTTTAACGGGACATTTCTAAAGAGCGTATCATATAATATATTGTTCACCAATTCAATATTTTTATGGATCTAAACGTACACAATTTAGTGATACGAAAAATAGTGAGATTTTATTAATAATGATAAGATTTAATATAATAATTTTAATGGGTCGGGATAAGAGATTAGAAATCGCTGCCTAGATAATTTTATGGGCAATGTTGTCATTTTTGCAGTATGAAATCCCAGCTAAGAGTATGTTTATCTATGTATGTATTACGGCCTGCCCTTTAGAAGTAACCTAAGAAACCTTGATATAAATTATTGTGGTGTAACCTAGTCGCGATCATATCCAACCCTCTCCGTTGCCAAGATTTTGGAAATTTTGGGCAATAGCTCGTAGCTTAAATAAGTTTTTGTGCCTGTTTCATTCCACTGATATTATGACATTACGTAGGTAATAACAATACTCTAACGTAGGTTTGTTATATTTGTAGATTTTATCTTCAGCTCCTGCCTTTATAAAAACAATATAAAGTCTTCGATAACAGAAGCGAATATAATAGGTATGTCATAAGATTCGTGTTGCGTTTTATACATAAATGTAATTCGCTTCTCTCATCTCGATCCTTAACTTGTGTTAAGATGTCTAAGAAACATTTACCAAAAGTTGAATTTGTATAATATAATTATTGTAATAATAGATAAATTTTATACGATCCTGCTATTGAAAGTAGTATCAATAGGTTTGAAAGCACTTTCGCCCTAACTGAATCTTAGCGAAAAAAAATTATTATCGGTTGGTTGAATTAATAGTTACAATAAATAGACCACAGTTATTAATATTCATAAAACTTGAATTATAAAGTAAGTACTGCGACATCTTGTAATTCTGTTTTTAGACGGGCCGGCATATTTATGTATATATATAAATATCTCGTCAGTAGACATTATATTAGATCCCACTCCAGTTACTATTATGTGCAGTAGGGAAACTTTGCCCGTATAAAAAAAGGACTACTTAAGATGCTGAACTTAAGAACGTATCCGCGCCATTTTTTACTAATACAGCACAGCGAGCGATCAAAACAATTTGTAATGCTTGGCTCGCACTTCATTTAATTTTGGCGCCTATATATAGAATAAAAAGCGTTAAATAACTATTTATTGTCAAATGCCTAATGCTGTAGTCAAATTATTACAATGAGTACTGACTACACGGTTAAACTAATCGGCAATTAATACGATAAATTATTGACATTAGATATTAATGTGACGTCATAACATAATACCTTGGATTTGATCGCCTTACCGAAGCAAAATATGTTACCCGTATGATTTGTTTCAGTTTTAGTGTTATGGAACCACAATACATTTCAGCCTAGTTCATTTTAATAAAATTCACAAACAAAACATTAGACACGACATCAACCATATAAAAGCAAATTGCTTTCATCCCTATTGAATTTGTACCTAGTGTATAAAAACAAAACACTACTACGTTTACTTATTAGGGAGACGAAATTAACAATGATGAACACATCCTAAATACTTGGACAGTAATGTTTAATATTTAAATGAAATGCTAAACTTTAAAAAGCAAATTATTTACTGTTTTTCCAGTTATGGTTTTTAAATGTTGTGCAACAAATAATTTAAGTTAATATTATATTTTATGGAACATGTTAATATCTATCTTTTGTTGAAAAAAACAATATATTATGTAGGTATTTTATACATTGACCATGCAATATATTTTCTATTATAATTTTCTTTGAACTTTCAAAAGATTTGCTTTGATATTTTTTTTTTACTACAGAAATATTTAAAATGGTCTACATTTTATTATTTTGTTTACCTTTCAAGAAGATTAATTTGTGTATTTTTCACTAATTCATAAGAACTTTGGAAAATATTTTTCGTGATTTATGTTATTTATAAAATATTGCGTATACAGACTAGTTTTGGCATACCTTATTGCAAAAAATTGTAAATTTTGTGGATAACCCCTTGTTAGAATTTTCAAAGTAGAATGTAAAATCAAAATAATTTTCCAATTCAACATGAAATGAAAAAAAATATTTACACATTTTTGTATTTTTATTTCATACAAATGCTTTGTCCTTGTTTAGCCATTATTTATCCCAATATAAAGTCAATGTGCGAAGTATGAGTATTTTTCATGTTTTATTTGAGTTTAGCTAATAAAGTACATTTGGGTAACCGTTAATATATTTTGTGCATTCTAGTTGTATTTAAGTTTCAATTCACGTTAATAATGAGATTCTTTATAATGTAGATATATCAATTCATTAGAGTATTTTATAATATTACTCTGTACAACTGTCATCAGAGTAGCGTGGCTAATTGCTTTACGTTATAATTTTCCCAACCAACATGTCGCAGTTTTTCTGGGAAGGATTTAAAAATATATGCAAAAGTGTGTCAGTTTTTCTCAAATATTTACGAGACTTTATTTATGGCGGATTAAAAAAGACATATAGTTAATTTTAAAACTAGGTGGCAATACTTGAGAATAAAAGCATAATATTAATTTTTATAGAGTTGTATTAGCTACGAAGATAACTACATTAGGTAGCGGTATATTCGGCGACCGTTGCGTACTAATACAATCCCTATTCGTTAACCGACATCGTAAATGATCATGTTTCCACACAAACTGGTATAATAAAATGAACTTATGAAAATTTCTACGTATTTTTAAAGTTATAAATAATTTATTATGGTGAAACGAAGGCAATGTACTTAGACATTATTAATGTATTGATTTACAGAACTTTCATCCTAGATCAATATTGCATTCATAGAAAATTCAAATTCCTTGCTTTAAAATTCAAGTGGAGTTCGGAGATCAAAATTATATAGTGAATTCAAATTCCTTTCCCTTAACTTCAAGTGGACTTCGGGAGCTAGTTGTTTTATTTCCCTTTTTGTCTTGCATTAATGGTGATATAAAATGACATAAGCATTGAGCACGTTGTGTTCTATCTTTAGGAACTTGGCCGCGCCAAATTCCCTGCGTTCCATCTAGGGTTCAAGGTGAATAAAACATTAGCCTACTTAATATCACGAGCAGTCGTTTCACTATAATAGAATTATAAATTCTGTTCATATTGCTGTAATGGTTTACTTTATTGTATATAAAATATAATACATGTTTCGTTAAAACATTTATGTGATTAAAATTAAATTTGAAAAAGGAAATAGTCACATGAGAATCATTGTCTGATTACTGACTTGACACATCGAATAGATGTTCAGTTCTTGAAGCCTAATACTTACTTTCTTGAATAGGTACATTCATTATTTTGTCATTTAATTATGTCACCTACGATCATAATTTAGTTGCACTACTAAACTTTACTATATGAAGAGAAATAATTAACTTTTGTATTATCATAAGCCGTTGGCCATCGGCGTGTCGATTCAAATAGCCTGACAGTAATTAATATTAACATTCTCACAAATGAAATTAATCAATATTTCAAACTTATACCACATAAACAATTTTAACGAAGCATGTACATATTTAGTAATAGATGTATTTAGTAAAAATAAAGATGTTTCTTACAATATTTATATTTTATTAAAATACAGAATATATACAGTTATTTTATTGTGCATGTCTGTTTCATTTTTACCTTATCTTACTAATATATTTATTAAAGCAAATTTTTTTAAAGATGGATCTGTGATTGTAATAAGGGCACGTAGAGATCGCGGCACGGATTTGGATAATTTGTTATTTGGTAGACACATTAAAAAAAAAAGAATAATGTAACTAAATCAGATTATTACTACAATAATACCTGACTGTTACTAACATAATATGATTCATGCTTAGGATATTTAAATTTATAATGTTTTTGACAAGTATGCTCATAAGATATTGTTAACTGATTTAAAATTATGCGAAGATGGTTATTAATAATTTTATTACATATAAAATCTTCGTTGCAATCTCAGTTAACGTTTCTATAGCAAATCTTAGATTATATGAGTGCTGAACAAGGAAAGAGATTTCCCTAGTGTGAAACAAAGCTTTAAAGTAGGAATCAAAAACATAGAGAAAGGATAATAGTAACTCCTAATATAATAAGAGAATTTAAACACCCCCTATTTTCAATTCAATAATGTTGTCTTAGCTTTTAACCATACATTTCTTTTTACAATTAATTAAAACGTTGATGGTGAACATCTATATATATAAAAATCAATTGCTGTTCGTTAGTCTCGCTAAAACTCGAGAACGGCTGAACTGATTTGGCTAATTTTGGTTTTGAATCATTTGTGGAAGTCCAGGGATGGATTAAACGGTGACGAACATAAATAATAAATAACGGAAAATACTAAAAACGACAATATAAGTTTTCAATACAAAATGTTTCTAGCCATGAAACATTTGATGTCTTTTTAGAAATAAAGAATTAGCCTGGCTGTCACATATATAGGTGCGTTCAGAAATTTGTCTGTTTCATAGTTGTAATATGAGGTCCGATTTCTTTGGTTTATTTTTTTCAAATACAAAACATTTTAGAAATAAATAAAGTGTAAAAGTGTCAGTTGGTTCTCAAAAATAGAAAATAAATAAATAAATTTCAAGACTATAATTAAAATCTATCATCAATTTGCCATTTATTTAATGTTATTGTCGCAAAATGCCACGGAGAGGATGATTTAGATCGTCGAAGTTAATCAAATGTGCGACGAGCTACTTCACGTGCAAACCGTACTCTCGACTAGCGAGAGACAGATAATGATAACGTACGTATTGTTATGGCAAAATTGCGTTCCACGATGAATAATAATAATAAATGTATGTAGGTGATACGAAGTTCACCGGGTCATCTAGTTTTTAAATAGTTTTGCGAGAAATTATAAAGCATTGTATTCTGATTACTTTTTAAATATTTTTTGTTATCATTCGTACTTAAAAAAAAATATTCTCACGTTTCCTTTAACCGTTAAAAATGTAATATTTCATTTATCCAGCTTCATATAAATCATACGTGTATAAAATTCTATCGACGAATATTGCAAGGGCAGTCAGTCTTCTAAGGCCACACAATACTTTCAATCCAGGGGACATAATGTGACACTTTAGTGTATATTCCAGGCTCGCCGATAGACCCGCATTTTTTACCGAACGATGTCACACCCAGGACCAACCACATGCAGTTGATCTTCTTGTGTTTGATCTGCAAGGGACCGCCGCTGTCTCCCTGCAATTAGCAACGGTTTAATTTTGTTTTATTCTATCACTGCACGAGCTATAGCCAAGATGCCTTATACAATCGTTAATGCTAACGTTAGGTATGAGAATGACACATCCTAGCGACAGACTTATCGATATGTTATGTATTTTCATATTTATATTTTTTCCTTTACCGTTAACCATTGTAGAGAGGCATTTTGGCTGCGGTTTTGGAGCACTGTACCTAACAGTAATTTCTTGCACTACTATATCAACATTTAACAGCAAGTCCAACAATTTAATTTTTTATACAAAATTTAAAATTTTCCATAAATAATTTGTTCCCATGTTTACCATGCAATTTACCATTCGTTTCTTAATCAGCTGTCGGATAACAAATATCGGGTAACTTAAATTTTCTGAGTTATTGAAACGACTCTGCAGTACTTATAAACCTTGCGAATGGAACCTTATTACCCTGCAAGTGTCTTTCGCCTGACTTTTGTGGCCATAGCATATCTGCGTATCCTTGTCAAATCCTCGCGTACCCTCTCTAAACGGAGCATAATGTATCAAGCAGTCAAATGTTGAAAACTTGTTCAATTGTACCTGAAAATTATAGATTTACTACAGTAAGAAAATAACGAAATTAGTAGAGTCATGCTGCAAGCACCTTACGGCACGAATGAGCCGGTTCGATCTGTCTCACAGATAATATCTTGAAAAATGCTGTGTGGTGCGTACTTTTCGTATATTTCATTGCCGAGACCTAAACGCCCATAATTTCCCTGGCCTATAATTCTTCTAGTTGTGTAGGTATTCATGGGCATTGGAGTTCCCTAACCATCAGATGACCTAATTGCTCTGTTACCAGCTTATGCCCTACAAAAATTACCTATAGACCTCATACCTAATGTTCTAGATAGACTCACTTTCTGCAATGTCTCGGCACTCCAGCCACCGTCCTGGGTAAATCCCCAGCCCGTCGCCCACACTTGCTCATCTCCGATTGGATCTCCGGTATGCAGGCACGCTGGCTTTGTCAGCGCATCTAACAGCACTCTGAAATTAACTCATACTGAAATAGTGTTTAAAAAATAAAATATAAAATGGACATTGTCGGCATTGTAATTGTTTAAACGGAAAGATTTCTGTATAATACATTATTGAGTGGTTCTATTTTGATTACATACTAGAGTAAGTGCACTGATCTATCAGCAGTGCTTGGCAACAGCTTGGGGCCTTGCGGTTTAGGACGGGTCACGCGCAGTGTCACTTAGGTAAGGAGCTTTTTTCACCAACAAATTTGCGAAATAACAGAAATCGAAGATTTTTTTCTCTTTCCCGGAATCTCGCATCGCCATTTCTGACCAGTAATATGCCACATCACTTAGTTGAAAAGTTTAAATCTTGTAACTGGAGCTCACAGGCTGACAAGAATAATTGTCATACCTGAATAATAATCCTTACCTTCTGTCTAATTCCAAAAGCGCGATGTCGTGGTACGTACTTGGTGATTTATACTCTGGATGCTTGTGGATCGTTTTAATCTCGTACCGATTTGAAGAATCTGTGACTTCGTTCCTCGCTAAAGCTCCTAAATACGCATACGTAACTCTACCCCTGCGAAAATATAATATAAATTTGTGTAGCTCATTATATGCGCTCAATACCTAATAAATATTTTTACATTTCTCAGCAAACTTAAATCTGAAACTAGAGATATATGACATCGAATGTTCATCGAAGTGAATGAATTCCTTCTTCGACTTGTAGGGATTCTTTCAGGCCACGGCGGCCAATGTCATGGGGATCAGCCAGATGCACAGGAAATATTATAGTGCACATGTATGTGCGTAATATACAGGTACAATCTCTATTCCTTTACTCTCATAATTCGGTGACACGACAATCCGAATATGACCGGAGAGAGAGAGCACGACCAACGGCTTTGCGAGCTTTCCGCGTCACGAAGGTATCACATCACCAAGTCCCTGACTCCGAACTGCGATTAAGCATTTTTTAAGCTGGAAAAACCCAGTCGCAATGTTTTTGGCCCGACCCGAGGTTCGAACCCAAGGCCTCAGCGTGACTGATGTATTCGTAGCGCGTACGCATAACGACTACACCACCGGGGCAGTCCAGTTATTAGGAGTATACAAACGCGTCTCTGTGTCCTATGCAATGCCCAGCTGTGAGAATGAAGTTTTCACTGATGAGAGTTCCACCACAACTCCATATCACAAACGCTTCATTACCGAAACCGAGCAGCGCCTGGAAAATACGTGTATAGTATAAAATTTCGGTATGTTACGGCATCTTGCGGGAACCAAATTTTAACTGATTATCAAATTAAAGCTGAAAAAAAACTTTATCCTAATTATAATTTTAGGGAATTGGCGCAAAGTCTGATAGTTAATATTTATACCCAACTACATAGCCAACATACTGGACTGAAGGGGCACCATGGAAGACTTTCCGTGGAAGGCCGTTTCCAATAGCCACGCGGCGGAGTCAGCTGGTGGAGGCGCTTCCAGTTAAAATATGTAGTTTGACATAATTTCATCAACAGTCGAAAAATGCAGTTTCTCGTGGTGTCTCGGTCAAAAAGCTTGTTCTTAGGAATATCGTGTATTCATTATAGTATAAGAAATTATCTGTAAATGAAGCAATAATGTTGTCCACTTTACGCTTTCTACTTACCATATGAGGAAATTCGTTCTTTGAAGCATTCTGTCCTCCTACAATAAGTTCGTCTGCATTCATATTACATTTGGTTTTTCTTTCCATTACCTCATTCATCAGTGCATTGGTTCTTTCGCAAGGATACACTAGTTGCTCCTGGTACTCCAAACACTCTAGAAAAATAAACATAAAATCTGCAAACAAATCATAAAATGGAGGAGTCTAATTCATTACCAAGTATGCATGAACAGTTTGCATTATGCATTCGTTCGTTTATTATTTATATATATATGACTAACCTATATATATATATGTATATATATATATATATATATATATATATATATATAAATATAGGTTATATATATTAGGTTATATATATATATAAATATATATATATATAGGTTAGTGTGGCTGAACAGCCCGGTTTTAAATGCTACTAATACTGAAAAGTTACTGTTACTACTTTACTGTAGGTGCCACCGCAATGCCTATTTCTGCCGTCAAGCAGCAGTGTGTAATCATTATGGTGTTTCAGTTAAAAGAATATTGTGGCCAGTGTAACTAAGTACTGGACATTATAAAACTTAACATCTCATGTCTTACAATGGGACGCGCTGTGGAATACCAAACAATACTTTGTAATTCAAGGTGTTGGATGGTGTTTCTACTGTTTATGGGCGGTTGTATAGCTTACCACTAGGCGAACGGTAAACTCGTCTCGTCATCCAAATCAATAAAAAAAGGTAACCTGGATTTTTTTTATACAATATTTGTTATTCATGGATGATTTATGAAACAATATTACCAGAGGTGTAGACGAATATTTGGTTTCATTTATTAACCCATTGTAAATAGAACGCTATATACTCTATGAAAAACCGTTGGAATGAATTGGTAGTACGTACTGTCCCATGCCTTTTGGCCTGTTTTTGGCGAAGTCAAGTTTGCATCGATAGGTGGACAGTCACTCTCTAGTGAATCTTCGGTCGAGTTGTCGGAGTCTAGTATTTCTGGCGATTTCTCTGTAGTTACAACCTGCATAGGGCTGGGAATAAAGAAGCCGCGTTAATATCATTAGATAAGCTTTTCAAATAATCCTGTAATCGATCTATCGAAAATACTCCCACCGTCGGCACTTTCAGGGCTCAAGTTACGCAAAAATCAATTTTATGCTTACTTCCATTGTCAAGAATAAAATAACTTACGCATTCTTCGTAAATATTTTGCAGGAAATAAGTAGTGTGCCCCATGGTGTGGTGACGTCATTTTTTTATTAAACACGGTACCGTGTATAATATCAGCCAAAAACCCTTCAAGTATTTTACATAGTAAACATTTCGACCTCTGTGTTATTTATTTGTTTACATGTTACAATGATTGTATGTATATATATAATGTTTAGCTATTGACGGACCGGTCTATACAAAATGAGCTCAATATTTTGAAGTCTGGTTGACGGTGTTTTGGGTTCCTATTTAAATGTTGAACGGGAAATAATTAAAAGTGGCCGACATTCAATTCCGCTACAGAAACACAAAACAACGTCCAATTTTTTTAAATGTGACATTTAATTAAATCTGCCTTTTGTGACAAAAATTACGCTCAGATATCAATTTATAAGGCATTTAATTGGCTGTAAAATAAGCAAATTCCAAATGGCATCTTTTTCCATATACAACAATACATAATCAATAAATGACTTAAATGTTATTTTAAAAAAATTATTAAGCAATGTTTTAAGTTACTGTTTAGTATTGAAAGTGCACGTTTCCTGTACAGTCCAGATTATTCCTCGCTAGTCGACATAATTATGCCAGTCTCTAAGACCTAACACCTAATTAATCATTTGTCTAAATTCAATGAACTGGGCATTTTGTTTCTTCAGGAAATATTACACGTTTCTTTTTTTGAGTTGAAGATACAATATATTATGTAAAAGTATAAAACGTTATTGATCAAAATCATAATTCCTAATCGACAACCTTTGATAAACCGGCTAAACATTTTAATTTTTAATGTTTCTGAGAGCTTAAGTGTAATTAAGATAAATAAAAACATCATTTACCGTATCGTAGTAGTGGTTATAGGGGTCAGCGGCTGAGTCGATGTGCTCACATTGTCGATGCAACAGACAATGGAATCAAACTTGTCAAATCCACATATCTACAAACAATAAACCTCAAAATAATATTACAATAAAGCCTTGCAACTGTTCATAGCTGCTTGAAAACCTTTACTCGCTCTAGTAAAAATATTTAATATTCTTAATTTAGCCAAAATATAAATACTAGAAAGCTTACCTTATTTTCAGATTTATAATTAATCTTAGGCATCATCCATTAATCACGTGAATATCGAAAGAGGGGAAGGAGTTCGGAAATAAAATTACTAAATATTACTAGGGGGGAGGAAATGAGATAAAATGTGTATTTATTTTTCGTTGATTGCGCGAATTAATTTAAAAATTGCAATATAATAATAATTATATACTTTGTACCAAAAAAATACACGCGATTTTGGGTAGGGGAGATGGGTAGTCAAAACCTCACCACATATCACCAGGGGGCGGGAGGGGGTTAAAAAGTCACTAAAAACATCGCGTGATTAATGGACCACCCCTTACCATGTAGCATTTTACCTGCGGGTGTTTCCTACGAAGTACGAAATCTTCCGTGGCTTTGACACACTTTCGAATATTTATACAAATTCCAGATACTCCATTTTCTACACATGGGTCACCTAGAATGAGATTACGATTTACATTGAACATATTGGTGAATCAATTAAAAATATTTTACAACTACAAAACATTTTTAATTTTGATCAAAACATTAAACAATATTGCCATTTCCCTGACGCTATCCATCATAGTGTGCTGGGGCGCATGTTCGTGAATGAAATTATCTTGTATAGAGGTTAATAAGTAGGTAAATATCTATATGATGTCTGTCTTTTCCCATGATGTGATAGGGGTGAGCCTATCGCCATATCGAAAATTATATAAATGACATAAAAATATAGTAAAAGTCTATATTTAAATATAAGAAATATATAACTACTTATATTTAAATATTGAAACAAGTTTAGCGCGTTGAAATAACAAAGATATAATGGGGTCGAGCCCATTGCCGTTTGGCGGAATCCGAACTGATACTGAGCAAAAAAACCCGATATCAATATGACGCATTTCATTATATTTATTGAGGAATAGGTAATCTGCAATAGGTGAATAGGTAAACAACTGGGAACTCCTTGTCAAAGTTTAGCAGAGAACTTTTAGAAACCGACGCAATAGATGTAGGAGCAAGCTATAATAAACTACAAAATGAAATTATATGCCAAAATAACCAAAAACTGCTACAATATAAGTATGACTTAAGTGATTCAACTCTACAACTGATAAATAAAAGAAAAAGTCTATTTAACTATAAAACAAGGAAACAGAACAACAAAATCATAAGTGATTTAAGTAAAAAAATCAGAGAAGGCATCAGGAAAGATAGGAAACTGAAGAGGCTGCAAACCCTAGAAAAACACATAACGAGAACAGGAGGAACTAGAAAAGCTCTAAAAGAACTAAGAGAATCAAATCCATGGATTCCAAAACTGAAGAACAACCAAAAAAATGTGACAGGCCGAAAGGATATAAACAAAATAGCTACAAAATTCTACTGTAATCTATATTCCAACCAAGATACCACCATAAATGTAAATGTAAGTCGAGCAAGCCTTAATGGGGATCCACCCTTATTGAACCCAGAACCCGAAATATTACACAGCGAAACTAGGAAAGCTATACTAAGTCAAAAATTAGACAAAGCACCAGGTCCTGACAAAATTACAAATGAGGTATTAAAAGGAACCTTAGATGAACTTGTTCCCATACTAACTAAAATCTTCAACGGCATCCTAAGATCGGGATATATTCCAGAACAATGGGAAATATCACATATCATTCTCATACATAAGAAAGGCCAAAAAGATGATATAGGAAATTATAGACCAATAAGCCTCACGTCTAATATTTATAAAATCTTTTCCAAAATTATTTTAGACCGAATAAGTAGCACACTAGACGAAAACCAACCAAAGGAACAAGCTGGATTCAGGAAAAACTTTTCTACCATAGATCACATTCACACAGTTAAACAAGTTATGGAAAAATACAACGAGTACAACAAACCGTTGTATATGGCTTTTATTGATTACTCTAAGGCATTTGACAGCATTAGCCATATAGCCATATGGGAGAGTTTACAAAACCAGGGAATCCCTGCAGTGTACATAAACATCATTAAAAAAATATATTCCAAAGCAAGAGTGCAGCTTGAAACCCTGGGTGAGATATTTCAAATAAAAAGAGGTGTTAGGCAAGGTGACCCGCTGTCCCCCAAACTGTTCTCTGCAGTGCTGGAGACTATATTTCGAAAACTAATCTGGGATCAGTATGGATTACGTATTGATGGACAAAAACTAAATCATCTTAGATTCGCTGACGATATTGTCTTGTTTGAAGAACACCCAGAGAACCTAGAAAAAATGTTAGAAGATCTAATAAACGAGAGTGAGAAAGTGGGATTATCCTTGAATATAAATAAAACAAAGTTGTTAACAAACTCAGTAAAATATGAAATAAAGAGTAACAACGTACCTGTCGAATATGTGGAAGAATATATCTATTTAGGACAGATCATTTCACATACAGACATAACTACTAAAGAAGTCAAAAGACGAATAGCCAATGGATGGAAAAGATATTGGTCACTAAAAGAGATTATGAAATCTACCGATCTTAATACCACCATCAAGAGGAAGGTCTTCAATACCTGCGTTCTTCCCTGTATCACATATGGGTGCGAAACCTGGTCTCTTACAAAACATCACAGAAACATGCTAGAACACTGCCAAAGATCCATGGAACGAAGCTTGATAGATATCAAGAAACAAGACAAAAGACGGAACACATTTATAAGAAGTAAGACAAAAGTCACAGACGTACTTATCAGAATTGACAATTTGAAGTGGAGATGGACGGGACACATGCTGCGTAGTACCCAGGAGAAATGGAGCAAGATCGTAACAGACTGGTATCCTAGGGATGGGAAAAGGAAAAGAGGAAGACAATGTAAGCGATGGGAGGATGAGCTAAAATTGACAGCGGGTCCGAATTGGAGAAGGGTTGCTAGAGACCGAGCACAATGGAAATCGTTAGAGGAGGCCTTTGCCAACAGGCACACTGAACTTAGAGATATATTGTAATTAGAAGTATTTCATATAGGGAAAAGTGAAAGCAGTTCAGGATACGAGGCTTATTATTAGGTAATCTGCCTCACCAGCAGAAGTCTAGACCGAGTGAGCTATCGTTGAAGTTATACTTCTTTTGGGGCGTTATGGAAAAATTATAAGGGTACATTTTTATGATGCGCGTGCACACCGTCACGAAATACCGACACCATGACATTAACTAGTCATTAGTTAAATTATTACACTATTATTTACTATACAAATAAATTAATCAATTAATAATAGATACAGACCATAATTATTGAAATGCAGAAAAATTCGCCAAAGAAGTATAACTTCTTACATGCGTACAATTAATACACACTTTTTTCTAAATTTCTTAGTAAAATTTCCTGAAAAATTATATCAGTATATTATGTTTATCCTCTTAACGTTTTATTTTGTAAGTGAAGAAAGATATTTTGTTTTATTTAACGAGATTTTGGAGATATTCGTATCTAAATCATATTTTAAATTATACATGTATATATATACCAAAATTTTCATTAAAGTTACGAAGCTGATTGTTTTAAGAAAAAAAATACAACTAATGAAAATTTAGTTGCAATAAAAATGTCGAATAAGTCTTCTTCTTTTTTAAAAAGAAAACATTTAATCGTTCAAATTGAAAATTCACAAAAATTCAGAAAAATATTCATAATTCGAAAAATCGCGGAAGATTCATGGGGGTGATTCGGATACCCCAAAGGTGCTCTATCTCTGGACCTCCGCTTGACACTAGTTTCTGGAACACTCTGTATAATATATATGTGTATAAATATATCGTTTATTTGTATACATGCTTTTGGCCGGGGCTTCGCCCACGTGAAGGCGAGATTTTCCGGGATAGAAAGTAGCCTATGTCTTTCCTGGGGTCTCAAACCATCTCCATACCATATTTCATCGAAATCTGTTGAGTAGTTATTGAGTTTATCGCATTCAGACAGGTAGACAGATGCGGCGGGGGACTTTGTTTTAATATATTTTTTTACAGATATTTTTAAGAGGAACAATTACATCATACATTTTTTTACGTAACTTTAACCGTTTACGCGCGCACGTAACGGAAGCCCTCAAAAAGAAGAAAAACCCTCGTCTTTGCAACATTTTCCATGAATGCCCCCATTCTATTGGCCATAGTGTGATGCTATACAGCCTATATCCTCCATAAGTAGGTTATTCAGCACCAAACGAATTTCTCAATTCGAACTAGTAGTTTCTGAGATTAGTTCGTTCAAGGTAACAAACAAACAAACTCTTCAGCTTCATATAATAGTATAGATTTGTATATCTCTGTAAAATTTATTAGAATTATGGCAGGAATATGGAATTTAAGCGCACTGAACTTACCTTCGTATTGAGCTCCTACGACGATGCACCACGTAATCAACAAAGTTATGCAAAACATAATTATGTTGGCTCACAGATGTGTTCTCTATTATAATAACTACACAATACTGACGTTTAAAATCACAATTGTATTTTATGTACGAGAAAATAATGCTATCTATCATACCGCTCAAATTTATCTTCCTCGTTACTTAATATAAGGTCGTGCGTAGGTTTTATAGGTACGCACCAAGCTGCCCATGTGTAAAGTATATAAGCTGGTGGTATCTATGATAAATAAATAAAATACTTTATTATTACTTTATTAAGTTCTGTATTTATTACGTAGGCGAAGAAAATTGCACTTATGATAGGTCAAATCAATTTATAAGAATAATAATAATTATTCCTAAATACATCCTGAAGGACGGTACGGTCGATATTTGTCGGGCATGCCATCGTCCTGGTGAATCAATCAGGCATGTAATTTCCGGTTGTTCGTATCTTACTAACGGCGAGTACTTGCATAGACACAACCTTGTAGCCAAGATCATACACCAGCAAATTGCTCTTCGATATGGTCTTGCGTCTTCTGAAGTACCATATTACCAGTATATACCACAACCAGTTCTCGAAAATGATCATGCAACGCTGTATTGGGATCGATCTATTATCATAGACAGGACAATTGTTGCCAATAAGCCTGATATTGTGCTAGTAGATCGATTGTCGCGCCGGGCAATACTTGTTGATGTCGCCGTTCCGCATGATGATAACCTTGTTAAGGCCGAAAAAGATAAAATGTCTAAATATTTAGACTTGGCACATGAGGTTACCGACATGTGGGATGTGGACTCTACAATTATTGTCCCGATTATCGTTTCTGCGCATGGGTTGATACCAAAGAGCCTCGACTAACATCTTCGGAAACTCTCAATTGGCCGTTGGGTCGGAAGCCAGATGCAGAAGGCAGTATTGCTTGACACGGCGCGCATTGTCAAGAGATTCCTCACTTTGAATCCCTAACCGCCGGTGGCCTGGGCTTTGAGCTTTGCCATCGGAGGATCATTATTTTTTTTATATTTTTATATGTACCCACTTTTAATTTAACCCCTGTTGCCTGTCTCTGACAGAAAGGATATCTAAAAATTTTAAATTTGGAGCCACTAAATGTACTATTTGCATTATACATACAAAAGTCGTTTCGGATATTTCAATATTAATTCTACTGATGAATGGCGTGCGACTTGACACCGGAACAGAGGCGTAGCGAATACGCCACGGGTGCACATCGTTTTCACTTTATCGACGTCATATGTACGAGAGTGTACAAAATGATGTCACAATACAGGCCTGATACATTTATTTTAATAAACTCCTCTTCATGCACATGTACCTACCTGATAAATGACCTTAGCAAGGAGACTCTCACAATAATTGAGATATTTAATTTTGAACATAAAAAAATCAAATACACATCACGCATTTATCCCCGAATGGATATACAGAGGCGCAAGCAGAGCATCCACTTTTCGCCAAGTGTGTTCAGTCCCATGATGTGATAGGAATCGAGCTTATCGCCACATCGGGCACAAATTCCAGACTCCGGGCTGATACTGGGCGGAAAAAGTCAAATATCAATTTGCCCGACCCGGGATTGCAGTACCGCGCATGCAGTACAACTACGCCACCGTGGAATTTTGAAATATGGAATATTAGTTATTATTTTGTTATTGTCCGTTACAATTTGAGGGTAATGTAGTAAGTGAGAATTGCTCCACAAAAACAATGCCGAAGTAATTTATTAAAGACACGAGAAGTAAACGTTATACCACATACCTTGTATATCGTAATAATTTCAAATGAATAATAATATAGATAGAAATATTATTGTGTAAAAATAATGATTTTATATAGCACACCCTTATCTTCTCATATCTGGAATTCATGATAAAATTTTATAATTTTTTTTTAAGGTACTATTTCCTTATAATCTTTAGTATATACTTACCTATTAAAACATGCAACAGGAAAATATTAAATAAATATTGTAGATTCACTGGGTATAGGTATAGGGGCGACTAATAGGGGCCATCGGGGAGTCGTCAGCAGGCAGCAGGGGGCTGTCCGCCCTTAGCGTACATCATGCTCTTTTGCAGTCGGGTGATCCCCAGGATGGATGGCAGCGTGGAAGGTAGGCCTTATGCTGCACTTGACGCCGACAGTGTCCTTCGGTGCGCAGGGGCTTCTGAGCCCCCCCCCCCCCCTAGGAGACAGGCCACATTAGGCGGCACCGCTTAGAGACGGCTGTGGACGAAGACTTAGACACTTCCGTCGGAGGAAGCCCGCAGCCGTCCCAAATGCGCCAAAGAGGGCCACCGCGGAGTTTTTGTTGGTAGACCGTGCATAGGGTGCGTACAGTGTTAGGGACTCGGCCCGGCGGTCGCCCGAAGGCCAACATCAAATTCGGGCGGCTCAATGCCGGGCCGTAAGGCACGGTTACCCCAACATAACCGCTCAGTCGCCCCCCAATGGCTGGACGGTAGTAATAAGGTACTTTATCCGCGAACAAAAAAAAAGTATACAAGAATTATTTTAATTTTAATTTTATTGTAAAATTTATAAAAAATAAAATGTTGAATATACTTTCGATTATATTTATTACAATAAAATACTTAAAAGAAACATGAGATTTCAGTATTTAAAAGTAATTTATTCTCTATTAAAGTTGTATATTTCACATTAATCATGCATTCCATATAGGCAAATATTCCTATTTAAGACACAGGATAAATGTACTATTATAATAAAACAAGTAAAAACAAGAATTATCGAGAAATTTTAGTTATCACGTTTCCTTTTCTCACGAGGAACTAGCTTGCCCTGTCACCCGACATCATATTAAATGAAAACCTTTATCAGTCTATTTCTGAACGTTACAAAGATCCGTCAGTCTTCTAAGGCCACACGACACTTTCTATCCAGGGGATATAATGTGACACCTTAGTGTATATTCCCGGCTCGCCGATGAACCCGCAAGCTTTACCGAACGACGTCACACCGATAATTAACCACATGCAGTTGATCTTCTTGTGTTTGATCTGCAAGGGGCCGCCGCTGTCACCCTGCGAATACAAACACGGTCAGAAATGACATAGAATTTATACTGTATCTGATATTAATTACAGTAATGAGTATTTTTTGTATGAGCACGGCAAAGAGAAGCCACTGCACCTGATAGTAAGTGGGGGTCCAATAGAATGTCGACTGACAAGAGATGATTATCCCTCGGCAATCGCCACAATTATGCCGGCTAATACACAGGCTGATCCCGGAACGCGATACACTTACGACTATCGCGAGTTTTAACACCTCGTGTATGGCGGTCGCTATCCGGACGGATATAAAATATATCCAACCATCAGCAAGTTAAAGAAAGCCATTCCACTGCTCGATGATCACCATTTCATATTAATATGCAATAGCGACCGGCCTCGGAACACGCCTCTCTGGAACCAGCGTTCATGAGGTTTCTCTTACCAATTTTCTATTTATACAGTCCAGTTGTTCGAGTTCTGATATCAATGCATCTCATCAAATCATTTATGCCTGATTCCTATAATCTTAGCCGCTACCATCAGATGCATAATGAAAATGGACGAGTCAAAATAAAATTTATTTGACATGCTCACATAATTTATTCGGATGAGTTTCTTTATACAATGAACGTTTAGTACACAGTTGAGTTAGTGGAACGGTCGTAAGACAATTTCATCATCTCGATGGCTCCTAAGTAAACTAGCATATCTGAAAAAATTGCGATATTCACTTATTTAGCATTATCTACGTAGAAACAAAATCTTTATTTACTAACTTCTTTTCATAGTTTTTATAGTAATAATAATAATATCAGCCCTGTATTATATACATGCTCACTGCTGAGCACGGGCCTCCTCTACTACTGAGAGGGATTAGGCCTTAGTCCACCATGCTGGCCTAGTGCGGATTGGTAGACTTCACACACCTTCGAAATTCCTATAGAGAACTTCTCAGATGTGTGCAGGTTTCCTCGCGATGTTTTCCTTCACCGTTAAATAAATTCACAAAGAATACACACATGATTTTAGAAAAGTCAGAGGTGTGTGCCCTTGGGATTTGAACCTGGGGACATTCGTCTTGGCAGTCCATTCCACACCCAACTAGGCTGTCGCCGCTGTATATAGTAAACAGTACCTTTATAACAAAATGCGAAAATTGCGAATTTCGCTATTTTTTCAGATACGACAGTTTACTTAGGAATCATCGATCTATCAATACCATAGTAGTGTAAGGTTTTGAAGGTGAACATATTACCTGGCAAGTATCTTTAGACTGACTCCTGTCCCCGTAGCACATCTGCGAATTCACGTCAAACCCTTGACTCATCAGCCTGTGCGGCGGATACTGCAGTATACATTCGAATGTAGAGAACTTGTTTAATACCACCTGTAAAATATAAATAAATTGCGTTAAGGGGCCGTTAAGTATTGCGTAACGTAATTTGGAGGGGACAGGGGGGTGTAAAACGTTACGATGCGTTACATGGACGGGGGGATTCGTACAACGCTTTATGAAACATTGGTTTTTTTTATTTGAAAACAATAACAAAGGTATTTTAGCGACTTTCCGATACTTTGCGTGACATAATCGTGAAAATTAAAAAAAAAAATCACTTTAGAGTTACGTAATTTTTAGAGAGGTGGGCGGGAGTGTGTAGGAAAACGTTACGGCGCGTAACATGGGGGGGGTGGCGGGCAAAAAATCTTAAAAAATTGCGTTACGTAATACTTGAACGGCACCTAACCTATTTAAATTATAATTTAATTGGTTAAATTATTTTAACAGTCTCACTTATAAACTTGTTTTAGAGTTAAGAGGTGGTTAATAATTGCTTAAATACCTGTCCGAAACATCACCGGTTCTTAGTTTAAACCTACTAAAGAGGCAAGATGGCGGGTTTTGACATACAGATGATCGAGTAAATTTGTGTTTTGGGGTTAAATATTGTAAAAGATTACAATTTGCTATGACGTAAGTTCGCTATGTGTTGCTTGGTAATTTATTCATCGTTTTTGTTTTTGTAGTCCAAGTGCTTGAGTAAGAAACAGTTAAGCACTGATTAAAAGTTTAAGAACAGTTTAGTCAAGACGTAACTAGTCAGCTTTGCGAAATTTTTATAATTAAGAAAGTAAATATTTACAATATTCTGCCAAAAGAACTTAATTCGAATATTCTACCGTGCTAAGCTCAAAAGCGGTATCTCAAAAAAAATCAAAGACTTTATTTTTATGTCGTCAGATAGCTAAAAGAAATACCCATCGAATGAACTTGCCTAAGTAACCGTATCTTGTTTATCTTTTGTTGAAAAAAACCTTAAAAGAGTTTCTCTATCTCAGTTTTACATACAAAACTATTAAACTTTACTAAACTGTGAACAGTGTTGTTGGTTACATGTTTATTAATGCAGTACACGTGTAATTTTATCCTTTACTTATTTAATGTATAACTGTTTGCTGTCCCTTTTGAATAAAATAAAATAAAACTATATTTACAAAACTTCGATTATCTCGAAATAAAGTTTCCCCGACATATCGCTTTTGCATTTAGCACGGCGGTATTGTGCTGTTTCAAGTTTTGCGATAAAGCAATAAGGTACCTATCGTATGATTTCACTGGAATTAACGTTATTTATCATTTCATTACCGTCAGAGTCAGAATAAATCATATTTATCTTGAGGTCAACAAGTTTTAATAAATTTTTGCATTCGGATTTAATTAAGAAAGAACAGATAAGTGTGAGTTGACTCGCGCACCGCCGATTCCGTAAGCCGTAAAAAATATAGGTTATGTAAGTTCAAACTTGACAATCTTAACTTTGCTGTTCGATCTCACAGTTATTGCACCAACCGCAAATAAAAATTTGTAATAGTAAATTCGCTTTTTTATTTAAGTAGGTACTTATATACGGTTTTCAATTTTTGCTGCATGATATTGCTTCTTGCTAAATTTCATTATTCTAGGACATCGGGAAGTAGTCTATAAGTTTTATTCCCTGGTCAAATCACAAAATATGTGACATTAAGATAATATCTTTTTATCGTTTTGACCTGCAAGTTTGTTTTTTTTTCACAGCTACAGACAGACGAACTACAGAGTGACCCTTTAAGAGTTTCTTTTAAGATACGGAACTCCAATAAAAGAAAAACTACTATTGTCGTCGTCAGTAGGTAAGCTGCAGACTCAAAAATATGCCAAGGGTCAAAGCTAACTGATTTTAAAACATATCTTCAGTTAACCACATTCTTTATAAATCACTGAATTTTATAATATAACTTCTGCACACGGCTCCGTCTGCGTGATAAAGTTTTTCCGGAATAAAAATGCCGAATTTTTTAAGATCAAAGAAAACTATATCTTTTTGATCCTAACCAAACTATTGATGATATGGTTGATATTTTCTATAATGTTCTGAATCAAATCATTACTAACTACACACCAAAATGCCAAAAGGGAAATAATAAATATCCTTTCTGGTTTAGTCGATCCCTTCAAAAGGCACTAAAAGAAAAAGCAAAATTTCACTCACGATTTAAAAGATACGCTAATCCTAGAGACTTTTGGACTTACTCAATATTGCAGGACAGATGTCACAAAATGATTATAGAGTGTAACAACAAATTTAAGATGGAAGCCAAATCATGTATCAAGAATGACCCCAAATATTTTTGGCGATGTATTAAATCTCTCAGATGCAACAGCAATGAAATTCCAGACGAAATGTTCCTTAATACCCAAGCAGTCCATGGTGGGCAGGAAATCAGCAACCTATTCTCTGAATACTTTCACTCAACCTATAGTGCCCAACAACCTAGCACACACATCGTGTTCTCTGATAAAATCTTATCCAAAAATGAATCCATGTGTAGTTGTTTTCTTTCGGAATCAGACATACTTAATTCACTAAACTGCCTAAATACCAATAAAGGACCTGGCCCTGACTCCATCCCTCCACTATTTTTAAAAATTGCTCACAGCAATTGGTAAAACCTCTTTATTATATATTCAATAGATCACTTTCACGTGGAGAATTTCCAACAAAATGGAAGTTGGCATATGTCACACCTATTCACAAAAAAGGTGACAAAAGTGATATTGCCAACTACAGACCAATTTCGATCCTATCTTCTTTGGGGAAGCTTTTTGAAGCTTTGGTGCAAAAAAGATTGCAATTCCATCTGAGGCAACAATTCACTACCCATCAACACGGTTTCCTATCAGGACGCTCAACTACGACGAATCTTCTTGGCTATATTAGTGATATAACTAATGCAATGGAAGATAGGCATGAAGTTCATGCCATCTACACGGACTTCTCCAAGGCCTTTGACGTCGTGGACCACAATCTTCTCATTAAAAAGTTGGGTCACGCCGGTATCTGTGGATCATTGCTTAGATGGTGCGAGTCTTATCTTCGTAATCGATCGCAACTCGTCGTAGTCCGAGGTTTCCAATCCTATACTAGGATGGTTCCGTCTGGTGTACCCCAAGGCTCGCATCTTGGTCCTCTTTTCTTTTTAATCTTTATTAATGACTTGTGTACCGATATTACATCCAAGTATGAAATGTTTGCCGACGATCTTAAGCTGTACAGAATAATACAGGATACCAAGGACACACTTAGTCTACAACGAGACATTAACCGTATAAATACATGGTGTTCTATAAATCTCATGTCAATCAACGCGTCGAAATGCTACCATCTAAAATTTTCAAGAAAAATAAATAGTTCGTCTGTTATTTACTATATCAATAACACACCAATTAGTGAAGTTTCAAGCATGCGCGACTTGGGTGTCATAATTGACTCCAAACTTGATTTTAGAGAACACATTGATACTATAGCCAGAAAAGGTGCGCGTCTTGCTGGCTTCGCAATACGTCAAGCAAAGTTCTTTAAAGATCCTGAAATACCTATTATTTTTTTCAACTGTTATGTTAGATCACTTTGTATGCAGTGCATATAAATCGACTCGAAAATTTGCAAAAACAATTTCTTTATCATTTGTCGTATGCAAATGATCTTTGTAACAGCCTCAGATCGTATAATTCAAGACTTAACCACTTTCAAATACTACCACTCCAGTATAGGCGAAACATTGCAGATAACGTGTTTTTGCTTAAATTAATAAATGGGAAAATAGACTGTCCCCATCTACTTGAGAAGCTTAATATAGCCATACCACGATCGAATAGCCGCCTTCAAAATAGAATAACGTTCTACCTCTCTGTATACCGTACAAACTATGGTCAACATTCGCCTTTATACCGTATGTGCTCCTCATATAACAAAATTTGTCATGAGTTAGATATTTTCAATGTATCAATATCTTCCTTAAAACGTCACTTTTTTCAATGTATAAAACCTAGTCTTAAAATATCTATTATTTTTTATTTTGTATAAATAATGTACTTTATATATTTTTATTTAAAAAAAAAAGGAAGGAAGGGTGTTAAAAAGCATGCTGTATTCACTTCCAGAAAGACATACACAACTGAGTAATGTATTCTTTCTACATTTCTGTACAGTTCATAATTGTTAAAATGTGTAAAGCCTAGTTTAGTGAATCTAAAAAAAAAAAAAAAAAAAAAAAAAAAATCTTTGCTAGGATCCCAAACTATCTTCATATCAAATTTAATCAAAACCAGTTCAATGATTCAGCCGTGAAAGCGTAACAGACGGACAGCCAAAGTTATAATAATTATAATATCAGCCCTGTATTATTTACTGTCCCACTGTTAGGCACGGGCCTCCTCTACTACTGAGAAGGGTTAGGCCTTAGTCCACCACGCTGGCCTAGTGCGGATTGGCAGACTTCACACACCCTCGAAACTCCTATAGAAATTTTTCTCAGGTATGCAGGTTTCCTCACGATGTTTTCCTTCACCATTAAAGCGAGCGATAATTCACAAAGAATACACACATAATTTTTTAGAAGAGTCAGAGCTGTTTGCCCTTGAGATTTGAACCTGTGGACATTCGGGTCCGCAGTCCGTTTCACAACCAACTAGGCTACCGCCACTTTCCAAAGTGAGGAAATACCTCATCTAAATATATATAACTCAAAAGTGACTGACATAGTGATCTATCAACGCACAGCCCAAACCACTGGACGGATCGAGCTGAAATTTGGCACGCAGGTAGATGTTATGACGTAGGCATTCGCTAAGAAAGAGTTTTGATTAATTCTACCCCCAAGGGTATAAAATAGGGGATGAAAGTCTGTATGAAACTTTGTCAATTTTAAACTGATCGGGTTGAGACTTTGCATGCATAAAGCTAGTATGACGTAGGCATCCCCTAAGAAAGGATTTTGATAAATTCCACCCCTAACGGGATAAAATAGGGGATGAAATTTTGTATAAATCTTCTTAGATTTTCGACTGATTGAACTGAAATTAAAGATTGGAGCTACTATGATGAAGACGTTCGCTTAAATAGGATTTTGATTAATTCAAACCCCATGGATAAATATAGTTTGAACCTATCAGTACCGGGAAAATATGTAGCAAGACTTTTATCATACAGTGGACTTTTATCCCGGAAAACTCCTTCACGCCGGCGAAGCCGCGAGCAATAGCTAGTTTATAATATAAGTGTGGTAGATATTCTTTATCTCGACTCACCTTCTGCAGTATGTTAGCGCCCGACGATGCTTTATATTCGGTGAGTCCCCAGCCCGTCGCCCACACTCTGTCGTCTGCGGTCTCGTCGCCCATGTGCAGGCACGCTGGCTTCAACCACTCGTCCAATGGTACCCTGAAGTAAAATAAATATATCGTATAGTCATTACAGAGGTCAGAAAGGCGTGTTTTAAAATATTTAAGTATTATGCACCGAAAATAAAAAAGTAAAGGACGTAACTCAGAGACATTAATGCAAATGGTACGCTGAGGTTTATTAAAATATAACATAGTAGAAACCAAAAAAAATTATATGTATATATTGTATGGCCAAAGGTCAAAGAGGCGTGTTATAAAATATTTTATAATGTTTTATGCACCGAATATAAGAAAGTAAAGTACGTAAATCAGAGACATAAATGCAAATGGTACTCTGAGGTTCATCACAAAATAACATAGAAAACAAAAAGTAAAATAAATATATTGTATGGCCATTACAGAGGTCAAAGAGGCGTGTTTTAAAATATTTTATAATGTTTTATGCACCGAATATAAAAAAAGAGAGTGTAAATCAGAGATATGAATGCATCACTGCAATGCAGAAGGTAAAAACTTGTTTTGCAACTACAAAGTTACATGCTGATTGGGTCACGTTAGTTAATATTTAGCTTACAGTTAAAAATAAGGAGTGCCTTTTGACCTATTGACTGTAATGGATGCTAGGTTTAGGACTTTTAAAAAAGCGGCCATAGCCTAGTTGGGTGTGGAACGGATTGCCGAGATGAATGTCCGCAAGTTCAAATCCCAAGGGCACACACCTCTGAATTTTCTAAAAAATCATGTGTGTATTCTTTGTGAATTTATCGTTCGCTTTAACGGTGAAGGAAAACATCGTGAGGAAACCTGCACATCAGAGAAGTTCTCTATAGGAATTTCGAAGGTATGTGAAGTCTACCAATCCGCACTAGGCCAGCGTGGTGGACTAAGGCCTAATCCCTCTCAGTAGTAGAGGAGGCCCGTGCTCAGCAGTGGGCAAGTATATATAATACAGGGCTGATATTATTAGGACTTCTAATTTCATTAGCAGAGGCTTATAATAGTCATACAAAAACGAATCACAAATGCAGAAAAATATTGTTTCCTAAGTCATTGTATTCTTAAACAAGAGTATTTATCAAAATTTTATTAAGGACGTCTTAAAGCGGACTGTAATGTGATAAATAAAATCTTACTTCCTCTCTAACTCCACAAGCGCGATGTCGTTGTATCTCACTGGCGGTGCAAACTCTGGGTGTTTGTGGATCTTTTTAATCCTGTACTGTTTCGAAGGGTCTGTGACTTCGCTCCTCGCTAAAGCTCCCAAATACACATACGTTAAATTACTGCAAAAAAAAATTGTTATTGTAACACAACTCGCTAATTTCTTCAAAAAACACTATAAGTCATTGCGCACACGCCATCAACTCTGTTATAGAACACTACACTATTATTAAACAGATCTAGTAGCAAATTGGACGGTATCAGTTCTGTAGTATTATAGTATTTCTCGGCAACAAGGCGATATCTTCTGCCTTACGAATCATCATTATCATTATTAGACATTGCTACCTTACGTCTCAACATCAGCCGCAGGATGTCCATTGCTAAACATGGGCCTCCTCCAAAGATATATGCCCTACGACTCATAGTCAATAATAATCTTAATGCTTATGGAAGTAGGAGTGTACTTACACGTCTCTGCTTGATATGCAATGGCCGGCTGTGAGAATAAAGTTTTCGCTGATAAGGGTTCCGCCGCACAACCACTGCACGTCCGGCTCCTCTCCGTAACCGAGCAGCGCCTGGAAAAATACGGTTTGTTAAATATCTAGTATACTAGACAACATGCTAATCTGTATATATAAAAATGAATCCCTATTTCCCTTGGTCACGCCATCACGCGTGAACGGCTGAACTGATTTTACTATTTTTTTGTTTGTTGTGTTTGTTGTCAGGAAAAGGTTCTTATGAAGGAACAAATTAAGAAAGTTGAGCGGAAAATTAGAAAATTGAAGAAAACTTAACGAAAATATTAATTTTATATAACTGTCAGGGCCGTAGCTAGACTTGAATTTAAGGTAGGGCAGCTGTGGTTACAGATAGGGCGGAAGTAAAAATGTTACTAGATCTGATGTGATCAATCGATTTTTGGCTTTCTTGACTTGTAAACGTGAATGAGTCAGGTTAATACTTACATAATTGTTAGGGTAATATGCAGATTGTAACAAAATTCCCTTAAATATCGAAAGGGGGTTATTCCACCCATCAATACGAATAGCTATTACTATGGGACCGACTTGCAAATCGTGAAATAAAAAACCCGCTGCTCCATATATTTTGATTGAGTAGTAATATATAATTTAGTTGATTATTACGGTAGGGCAGTTGTATTTTAAGATAGGGCATTGCCCCACAATGCCCTCCTCTAGCTACGGCCCTGATAACTGTCAATTGTCTGAAATAACTGTCAGCGATGGACAGAATGCGCGCTGCAAATTCATAGTTAAGACAGGACAACGTCTGTCGGGTCAACTAGTAACGAATAAATACACACTTACTTTTTTCTAATTCTACTATTGTGCCGTGCTAAGCGCAAAAGCGGTATGATGTCCGGGATACCTTATTTCGAGATAATCGAAGTTTTGTAAATATAGTTTTGTAAGTAAAACTGAGATAGAGAAACTCTTTTAAGGTTTGTTTAACAAGTTCTAAACAAGATACCGTTAGTTAGGTAAGTTCATTGGATGGGTATTTCTCTAAGCTATCTTAAGACATAAAAATCAATATATTGTTTTTTTTTTGTGATTCCGCTTTCGACTTTAACACGGCAGTATTTAACATCTAAAATTGGTGAATATTTAGTAATTGGGTTTGGTATCTGATTGGACAGCGACCTTCATCAAAATCCGTGTACATGAAAAAAAAACCTTCAATAATAAATCATTCTGACGTGCTACGTTCTGAAGCCAGCAATGTACTTTCAGTTAAAGTGGACTTCATTTTCTCAACACTTACTAATGCAAGGTTCCTCAAAACGTTTCGTTGGTCGAGATCCAAGAGGTTTTTAAATAAAGATGTGAATGAACGGAGAATCAATTGAATAGCAAGACCTCACTCATCCAATGGTAAACTCAAGTCTGTCTGTAAACAGTACCAACACGGCCTAGACCCACCCAGTGTCAATAGATAAATACTGTGTGGTGCGTCTGCGCTTACCATGTGAGGAAATTCGTTTCTTGATGCATTCTGCCCTCCAATAATAAGATCATCTGCATTATTATGGCACTTGACTTTCCTTTCCATAGCGTCATTTAAACTAAGAGAGAAGCTCTTCTCGCAAGGATATACTAGTTTCTCCTGGTACTCCAAACATTCTGAAAAACACAACATTGATAATTATTATGTATAATAATTTATAATCGGACGTCCAGCCACGAGGTGGACAGATGATCAAGTAAAAGTCATAGGAGGTCGCTAGATGCGTGTGTTTTCCAATAGGTCGATCTGGAAATCTTAGGGGAAGCGATGTTCAGCAGTAGACATCCTGCGGTTGATGAGGATGTGTGATTGTATTATTAGACACTAGGTAAATTTTCAATGGATGTCGAAATTGTAAAATATACGTGGTGAATTTGAAAAAATAATCTGCAATTTTTTTTGGTTACTTTCAAATAATACTTTTATTGAATTAAACCATATCGGTATTAACACGTGTAAAACGAACGTGGATTCTTTCAAAGTAACAAAAATAGGAAATATAAATAAATTGCGTTCTTTCTCAGTGATGGACAAGGTGGGAAATATTAATTTATAAGTATTCTTTTATTTCGCTTCCCTGTAACTTTTTGGGGAAAAAAAATCATCGCCGCATTATATATTTGAAGGTTGACAAGATCTTGTATAATTTTATCTCTTAATACCAAACTATATTAAAGTTTATACCGTACGAAGAAGAATTTACAAGAGTCTAATTCCGACTATGCAAAATCAGTCAATTTTTTAAACTTAAGTTTGAAATTTATGAACGTTTGACACATAAACAAAATAATAAGAATAACTAAATGTTGGAAGTCATACACTGAGAAAAGAAAATATCCATATACATAATTAGTTAAGGAAAAACATTAGTTTTTACAATACCCGCCATCACATCCTACACAATTCTTGGTTAGAGGTAAATGTTTAGCTCATGAGAAATTTTCCATCAAGCAGTATACCTGGGGTTCATTCTCGTCAACCATCACGACTTAACAATAAATAATTTTCAAAATTAAGAAAATGTTATTTGTGATTTTTCCAGTCATCTTCTTAGCAAGTGCTAAAGTATCTATTCATATAAGTACGTAACTTGTTACATGAATATTGTATATATTAATCTTTACGATCTCGGATAACGGAGCCATAATGGCCCAAGTATTTTAAAATCTTCATAAAATTGTTGTATAGAGGAACATGGAAAACTTTTGATTAAATTGCAATACATTTAATAATAAAATAACTAACAAAACGTCGTATCGTGTTTTTACGTTATAACATCATTAAAAAATACCATTTTCCGAAAACAGATCTTGGGCCATGTAACCTTTCTGTGGGTGAGTGCTCAACCTGGCCCATAAAATTATATCAACGTAAGTTTAAATGCTATAACGGCCGATTTTTTTTTATTATTAACTTGACTTGGGAACTGTCACCATGCAAGTTGAAAAAAAATCTGCTGTTTTCAAAATGGCAATGTCTTTGGAACCATTCTTGAAGCAATTTTATTTTACCATTTTACCATTTAAGGCGATACCTCAAGGTCCATTTTCATACATTTTGTTTCGGCTTTAATCTGGGTAACTAAACAAGTATTGGCAAGTAAAGAATTTAAATTCACGTCTAGTTAGTGATTAGTTCTCGCAGTTGAAAGAAAAATCATGGATCATGGATATTTCTGCCTTTAAAATTTCGTCATATTAAATTTTAAAGGCCGAAATATCCATGATTATTAATTATTTTTACGTTTTTCTTTCAACTGCGAGAACTAATCACTAACTAGACGTGAATTTAAATTCTTTACTTGCCAATACTTGTTTAGTTACCCAGATTAAAGCCGAAACAAAATGTATGGAAATGGACCTTGAGCTACCACCTTAAACCATTTATTTCTCTACACACACATAAATACAACAACAAAAAAATTAAAAAGAAAAAAACACATACACAGTTAACTTGCAAACGCATAAAACCACGTAATTTGAAATATATTGGTAAAGTTTTACTAACATTCTTGAAATCTGGGCTGTTAGGAACTGGACTATGTTCGATCACAGTACCTTACGATTCTATATTTATATATTAGGTCATAGTTTATTATGTTTTTTCATTGTATCAATTTAGTATCAACAAACTTGTAACGAATCAAAAAATATTTTTTATTAAGAATTTATTTCAAACTTGTGTCAATTCCATAGTTTTAACCATTGTATAAAAACAAAATATTGAAACGCGTTACCATCACTTTGTGTCAATAGTCTTATGCAATAAATGACAGCATCTGCATCGCTTTACTTTAAACAAAAACTATTTTTACTTGAAAGAATCAAATGTAGTATTAGACTTGATTAATAATATGAACACATACTGTCCCATGCTTTCCGTCCTATTTTCGGCGAAGTCAAGTTGGCATCAATGGGTGGACAGCCGGAGCCTTGACGGTCTACCGTCTCGTACTCATACAGGGGTGGCTCGTACTCTGTCGTCGTTGTCACCTGCGGACTAGAAATATTTAAACCTCGTTAGAAACAGCAGCGATGAGGTCTGCAGAGTTTCGCTTCATCTATATCGATAGATAGATAAAAAAGTTTATTTAGGCTACAATTAACACACAGTATAAATTAAGACTTAACTAGGCGGCGATAGCCTAGTTGGGTGTGGAATGGACTGCCAAGATGAATGTCCGCAGGATCAAATCCCAAGGGCACACACCTCTGACTTTTCTAAAATCATGTGTGTATTCTTTGTGAATTTATCGTTCGCTTTAACGGTGAAGAAAAACATTGTGAGGAAACCTGCACATCTAAGAAGTTCTCTATAGGAATTTCGAAGGTGTGTGAAGTCTACCAATCCGCACTAGGCCAGCGTGGTGGACTAAGGCCTAATCCCTCTCAGTAGAAGAGGAGGCCCGTGCTCAGCAGTGGGCAAGTATATAATACAGGGCTGATATTATTTATTTTATTTATTATAACTTAAGATATACATAGACAATAGACAAGTACATATCCATTTGTGAGATATTGCAGCCGCAATCAGGCCCCAGCTCAGCAATATGCTTTGCCCCAAGGAGCAAAACGCTGATAATTCTGCTGGTACCTGGTGCATGTGTTGTTTTTATACGTGCACGGCAGAGTGCCGCCTGATGGTAAGTGGAATGGAGTCATAAGAATGGCGACTGACGAGAGATGATTACCCCTCGGCAGTCAATACAATTATGCCGGCCTGTTAGAACCGGATATACAAAGGCTATTTTCGGAACACAACACACTTACGTGGGCCGCTATGGCCAGTTTCCTCTTATTGTATTCTAGGATATCTACGGCAGATCGTCGTTGTACCTACATTCTTTTAATTATTTATCTACATTTTTCAGTTTATTAAATCTTTCTTATACCTTTAAGCACCGCGTGTGATTTATCTTACCGTTTGGTGGTAGTGGCGATGGGAGGCTGCGTAGGCGCCGGCGTGGTAACGCTCTCCACACAACAGACAATGGGATCAGTCTTGTCGAATCCACATAGCTGTGAACGACAAAAGTGGGAAGATAATTATGTAGTAACTTAGAACTATACATTGCTGCTTGAAAACCTTTGATCGTCATATAAAAATTCAGGATCATGTTGCCCTCTGTATATTTGTATTATTATTAAACATGAAAAAAAGAACAGCGACTCTCATCACCATTCCATTAGGGTAACGGAACCATTGATGGTCCACCTTATTATAAAATCTTCATCACATTGTTGCAAAAAGGGATATAAGGAAAACTTTTGATTAAATTGCAACATATTTAATAATAAAAGATCTAACAAAAAGTCGTATGGTGTTCCATTATAGCACCAAAAACAAAATATTTTTTCGAAAGCATGGATTTAAGTAAATTGTATGCCAACAAAAATGACTAACTAAATTGACAAATATCATATGTAATGATTTACCATAATATTTGGCAACAACATAACAATAAACTGATAAATAGGTACTCCATCATTATTATTTCGTTTGATCGTGAAATCTGTGGTGGGCCATGAATAGAACTTTTTACTTGAGTTCAGAAAAAAAACAAAAAGCAAAAACAATAAAACTTAAGATTATAATTTAATGTCTTAACAGATTACGTGCGTTGATGCAATTGTAAAAACAACGCAATTCACAATTTATTTTATTTTAAACAAATTGGTATCATGAAAGTAAAAACTAGCCCACGCATCATAAACAATTCTAATCAACAATTTTCAAAATGGGAGTGTTTTTGAAAACATTCGTAGATGCCTAATATCGTACATGGTTGCATGCATATCTAATTTAAAATTATAAGGGTTTATAATTTAAAATTATAAGATATAAACCCTTATAATTTAAAATTAGATATACCGGCATTTTAGAAAACTGGGTTTAGTTTCGGTCACAATACTTACCTTAGATTTATTTTATACCAGAACTTATACAATATTTAATACTTAAGTACTTTAAACTTATAATGTACAAAATTTTTAATATAATTTATACAAGCATTAAGTAAAACTATTAATTTATATTACTAACCTGTGGTTGTATACGTTTTCTTAGGTTTTCGAGCGCTGACGGACAGTTTCGGATATTTTTACATATTCCGACTTCTCCATTTTTCATATTACATGTTTCATCTAAAACATAACAATAACAATCAAAACCTTTCGACACTGAAAAAATATAATTATATCTGAGGCAAATCGTAGTGCCTTGGATAAAACGCACGGGACGCAATCTTAGTTTATCCAAAAATACAAATAACTAATTATAATATATTTAGAGTTTTTAACATTTACTTGTTTGAAAATTAACTCGAAACTAAAATAGTATTTAGTACTTGTAACAAAAACTTAACTTATTTACTAAAAGACAACAATTTTAATCAAATTAATTTACAAATAACCAAAAAAGCAAGAACATAAAAATATAGCTCGCAAAATGCATAAATTGTGAACGTCCATCCGATCCTAAGGCAAATACAAGCAAAAATGTATCGCCAACGCAATGGTCTGCTGGCCAGCCGGTTGAGTATCGCGTTCTTTTTCTTTCTTCTTTTTTTTCACACAACTAACCACGTCACCTTGCTCATTGTATAATATATATGTTTAAAATCGCGCTAATTATTTCTTTATATTGTTTATCATTTTGTAACAGAGCCAAGGCTACACCTCGAGCGCGGTCTAGACATCCTCATGTTAAACACCTGGTGGAAACCTTCAAAGACTTTCTTTTCATTGAGAGCGGTTTATATCATGATGTGCACGGAGTATCATATGTTGAGTTGCAACCTCTGTGGACACCGTTGTGGAGTTTATTTTTAATATCAGTTTGAATTTGGAATGCCTTGGTAAAATAATAAGGCGAGAGTATAGAAACTTCAATGGAGCAATTACTTGTATTGTGAAATGCACATTATCATTGATTGGAATAATTGGTTGACGCACTAAATGGATTGAAGTTCTGACTCCGCTACTCGAATGTTATTTTGTACCCATAGAAGCGTGATTGCAATTAAATTGTACATTCAATGAATACTCTGTTTTATTGCTCACATTACCTACAGAAAGCCCACATGTTATGAAAAGATGGCAAAACCCACTAATGATTATGATGTTCGTCCTAACATATTACTGCCTGCTGGAGCTGCCAGGATCTCGGCCGAGTACGATTAACCAGACACGTTGATCTTACGCTTGCGTGATGAAATACCCGAGAATATGGTTTTCCTTAAAGACAAGGAAAAAATAAATGGTAAAAAGAAGCTTTTATTTATATGCTCTAAGAACAAAATAATACAATTGTTTATTGTTGAAAATAGAGCAATTTAGATCATTAGTTAGATATTTGTCACTATGAACGATTTATTTGTAAATCGATATATTGGTGACCTTAAACCTGCCCTCTCGGCAGTTTGCAACTCTCGACCTAATTGCGTTTGTTTAGAATTGTCTGGAAAACACTGATAACAAATTAGCATTATAGTACTTATTATTATGGCAATAGAGTCTACGCTGCTAACAATTTCCTCATCAACTTAAAAGCAAATTATAGAACAGATATTAATTGAATTTGACTCACAAGTCATAGATATATGTACAAAATTTCAAAATTTGCTTATTCCGGTTGATCTTTATTTTAAGGTTTCGCAAAGAATGTGTATTACGACTACTGCCCAGCCATTGCGAGGGTTTATGTTGGGGTCACTGTACCCCTTACGATACCTATCAATATTATGTGCGTACATTAATATAGTGAAGTTAAGCCAACATTTTAGTATCTTACTATCAAATCAGATAAATTTTCGTGGAACCACAACATTTTTTTGGTTACGAATTGTGGATCCCCATTTTTTGGTCACGCCAACGCTGACCCTGTCAAGTATCCCGTGGACTCCTGGGGGTTGGGACTTGGAGTTTGGAAATCAATGTCCTAGATTATCATATAGGCTAGTGGCTGTTATGTATTTCAGAATAGTATATATTATGCATTCGGATTTTTATTTCGGGAAAAATCTATCACGCGGGCAAAGCTGTAAGTGACATCTAGTTATGTAAATATAATATTAAGTGTACATGGTGGAATTATCGAAGATTTATTGACTTATGCCCAAAGACGTTCGGAATCAGCATCTTTAGATGCAATATTCACATCATAAAAAACTATCAAGAGATGATATACTGTAGAAGACATATTGTAGAAATATGAGGCTTAATTTGTTTTCTATATGTTTTACTTTAAGAAGCCGAGAGTTTGAAATGAGCGCACTATTCAGATAAAAATAACAGTACTTGTAACAGTATTAAAACTGACCACAAGATACCGTAGTGCGAATTTGATCTTTTCCGTTTCGATTTGATTTTTTTTTGTTGGTAACGACTGACCTGCATGGGACCGGTCTACCACAGCGGTCAACTAACTGTTCCTTCGCTAACACTTAGGTTATAGCTTAAGGTCCATTTTCATACATTTTGTTTCACCTTTAATCTGGGTAACTAAACAAGTATTGGCAAGTAAAGAATTTAAATTCACGTCTAGTTAGTGATTAGTTCTCGCAGTTGAAAGAAAAACGTAAAAATAATTAATATGCATGGATATTTCGGCCTTTAAAATTTCGTCGTATTAAATTCGTTCTCCTGCCATTTTTCAAATTACGTAAATATGTGTGTGTATTACAACTTATTAAAAAAGTTACACAGAGATCCCCAAGTTGGTTAGGCTAGTTTGGAACTGTCCCCGCCCTGTGGAATGGGGGCGTTTGGAGAATTCCACCACGGTATCGACGACGACACGACTACTATGGGCCACAAAGGGGGTCGTCGGCGGGCAGCAGGGGGCTGTCCGCCCTAGTGCATTTGTTGTGCATTTTTGCACATCTCTCGGTTGACTCCCGGGATGGACGGCAGTGTGTTGTTGGCTTCATACTGCCGTAGACGCCGAGGGCGTTCTTCGGTGAGCGGGGGCTTCTGAGCTCCCCCCCCCCCTCCCATAGGAGACGGGCCGCAAGGCGGCTGCGGTCGCAGACTTAGACACTTCAACGTCAGAGGAAGCCCGCAGCCGTCTCAAATGCGCCGAAGAAGGCCACCGCGGAGTTTTAGCTGGTAGGTCGTGCATAGGTTTAAGTTGTATATAGGGTTAGGGACTCGGCCCGGCGGTCGCCCGAAGGTCATCATGAAATCCGGGCGGCTCAACGCCGGGCCGTAAGGTACGGCTATCCCAGCATAACCGCTCAGTCGCCCCCACGAAGTCTTGGCGGTAGTAATAAAGCACTTTCTACGCGAATCAAAAAAAAAAAAAAAAGATTGGAACTGTGTACATAAAGCGTGGTGCGTGAACGAAGCTGAGCAATCCCCGACAGCCCCCTGTGATCGCCAAAAATGTATGTTCAAGCGTAAAACTCCTCACTTAAAATTTTGGAGATTGAAATATGTTTTGTTAAAAAATGTATTGCGATTTAAATAAATTTTGGAGTTATGAATAAAATAGAGAGCAAAATTCGAACAACTTATGACCTCAAAACACAGTTACGAGATTCTAAATTTTAAACAACTAATGGAATTATTTGCTTACTATACAGTATACACTTATCTAAAATATGATAAAAATAATAACTTGATATTTATGACCTTTTTATAAGTTTTGCCATTGTTCCGGTAAGTTGTTTAATGTGCTTACTTATATCATTTAGGAGTAGATAAGCAATAACACAAACAAATATAAACTATAATAAAACAAATATAAATAAACAATACTCTTTTTATTGAAAAGTATAGCAGCTTGAACTTGAGTATTTAACCTTGGATAAGGTTTAATATGATTATAAAAATAAGATGCATTATCTGCTAATTTGAAAGACATAAAAGTATAATAAATAAAAGGAACAAAACGAGATATTTTGAGACTCAGTACTGAAAGAGACAAATAGATATGCAATGTAAGTAGGCTTTGCTCTTTGTAAATACCCATCCTGACGCATATAGTCCCTAGCAAGTGGATGGGCCATATTATGCAGCTCTAACCTAGAATTTTTTACCATATTCAAAGTCTGGCTAACATCGTCGTTACTTAAATATATTTATAGAAACTGGAAGCAATTATTTCTCTTTCGAGATCCTGTCTCAGAAAATCCTTGTTCCTGTGAGTTTGATCGACGCGTTTAATTAAAAATAAAATGTCAACCTTATGTTTTTCTGATAGAGTTGAAAGTATGTCAACCGTAAATAATCTCTTAATGTTAATAGTTTACGAAAAATAATAATTTAATTAATATGAGTACACAGACCAAATGTTTATGCGTACTACATTAATAAACATTACTATGTGAAGTATATTTCCGCGGCGAATTTAAGGGAGAATGTATATCGGATATACCTGGGTACATCACAATTGAAAAAAAAATGTAAATACAAAATATTGTTTAAGGTTATAGCTAAAGGTCCATTTTTCATACATTTTGTTTCACCTTTAATCTGGGTAACTAAACAAGTATTGGCAAGTAAAGAATTTAAATTCACGTCTAGTTAGTGATTAGTTCTCGCAGTTGAAAGAAAAACGTAAAAATAATTAATATGCATGGATATTTCGGCCTTTAAAATTTCGTCGTATTAAATTCATTGACATTCCGTTACTGTGGTATTTTTGTAAACCTTTTTTCATAATATAAAAATCGTGGGCTGTATATAAAAATACTTTCGCGTACTATTTTATATTTAGCCATTTAAGAAAAAATCTAATTATTTTACCACATATTCCAAAAAATCGGTATATTCTTTACTCGGTAATAGTTTTTTTAAGTGAAGACAAAAACTAAACCATTTAATGCCATTTTTTCCGCGAAATCCGGTTTTAAGATACTAAATAACAGCGCATTAGTTAGTTAACTATCTAGAAATATCTGTGAAATCTATATTTGAAACATTTGATTTAAAAGCTATCTATAAGATACACGGAGATTATTAATTATGATTAATTATAAGACTATATTATGACTAGACTTATGTGTTAAAATTTTATGACATTCACTGAACTTACTCTCATCAGCTGCTCTCACGACAATGCACAATGCAACCAACAACACTTCCCGAAGCATTTTATCTACTTGACCTCTAAATATAAGTCCAACAAATACTGCCCGTTAAAACACGATAAAACACAATCATAACATTGTTCGGAGACGTGTTGTCAGTCTTAATTACTCTGAGGTACTGAGGTTACAAGTCCAATGATAAGTATAACTTGGTACGATAGTGCGGGATCGTTATACTGAGGCAGATGACCTTGGCAATGGTTACGGACGAAATACGCAAGCTCTGACCTGTAGAAAGGAGACGAGTTGCCTTTTATGACGAATTAATTTAAAATTAATAATATCTCTAACCGTATGCTAGTTCAAAGTAAAAATGGGGATACATTTTTTTTCGCTTTTCGTAGGGGACGAACTACATACCTATACTTATAAAATAGCAGAAACTAGCACCCCTCAGACAGCCTACATGCGAAAACACATATACATATAATTGATGTGACATATTATAATGTAACACATGCGAAAAAAAAATGAAAAAAGGGGAACTATGCTTCCAAAGACTTCTGATAGCAATATTTTTAAAATTCTAAACGAATAAAACAGTGTAAAAACCTGAATTCATCATACTGGATCTCAAAACCCCAGTCTTCAAGTGAAACATCCAAAATTATTGTACCGTGTAGCACTCAAAGTTGTTTTTCCCCTCAGCAGATGACCTCAGACCAATCCGTACTCAGTCCTCTAAAGTGCACAATATAAACGTAATTTAACGATATGAAGGATACATCGAATGCTGACTTCCAATAGAGCATTAATTTCTACATGGTTAACGTGCATTGTAATACATTTCAGAATTATTGAGGGAAATAGTTGCAATCACAGATAAGAGTTAATAATTGGATTTTATAAAACAATTTACATATTTTATTAATGACAAACATAGACGCGAAATAGAGAGCAAAATGTTATGATGATCATTGGATTCAAACTTCAGTAGATAGTGAATTATATTATTAATAATAAAATGTTGTAGTCTAATTCATTCGGTAATTCGGTCCATATTTTTTGAGTAGGCTAGCTTCAGCATCAATATTTTACTATATCTCAAAGATTATACAAATTAGGCATCACGGACACATCGTCAATTTGTTACCAAGGCACACTACACTATGAAAAGTAGTTCATATAAATAACGTTGTAGCCCGTTTATAGATTTATCAAAATTTATAGGAGACATTTTCTGCATACAAAGCGTTATATAGATCTGTATATTGTATAAGGCTCCGACATAAAAAACCCGTCAAAAGTAAATAACACCATTAAAAAAGTTTTTCCCCGACCCGATGTTTGGATCAAAATATAACTAGGTACTTATAAAATACTCAGACTGTCTTGCACAACGACGTACTAAACACGTTTAGCGTTAAAACTTCATGCTATCACTGTCATTCATTAAGAGTTGACGAAGACAGCACTAGATTAAAATATATTTAGCGTTAATCATATTTAGTGCGAAGTTGTGCAAGCCAGCCTTAAAAGGACAAACATACTTTATTTTTTTACTTTTTAGCAGTTTTATATGTAGGAGGCTATCTGATTTATTTATTTAATTAAGTACTATTTCAATGTTTTTGAATTACAATTTTTCCATCATGGCCCTCAAATAATTATCACCTTTTACGAACCCGAATATCTTATGAGCCCAAACACGTTGTAGGTGTTATAAGGTGCTGAGCATTTGGATATCCTGCGAAGTACATAATTCTACAGCATCAGCTCAAGATGCCAAATGTCAAATCAATTGGACATGTGAAAGTAAAAGAGCCGTCGATTTTCAAATGCCTGGAACAAAAACAAACGCATTAAAATAACTCCATTCGTTTGGGAGCTACGGTGCCACACCTACATACATATACACACTTTAAACTTATAACAACTTTTTCCCCGCTAGAGTTAAATGTTTACTAACCTCAGACGAAACGGGTATATGAACTATCCTCACTTTTAAGAGTGGGTGTTACTTAGCACACGTTTCAAAATCCCCTCACTTCCGGTCCTTCTATGTCACACTCATAGACTAGTAACCCCTTTTTTAATAGACCTATATAAACTGATATTAAGTGGTAAGTTAAAGAAATGGTTAATATTTTCATTTCTGGATGAAATCACAATAAATAAGTTTAACAAAAAACATACAACGTGACTTTGGTACATTTAAAAACCTAAAATGTCATCATCGATTTAGTCACGTGTATTTATTGATTGTATAGGAATATATTTTTATTCTATTATATGGCAACTATGTACGGAAATCTATAAAATATCAAATGATCGTGGCATCAAAATCACGTTTTCGAATCTTGAGAGCCTGCGTTTTTTGTGGTAGCCTATTAAAATTTAATAACCACTGTTAATAATGCTGTCCAAATAAAAAAAAAACATGTTAACAATAAACATTCGAAAGCAGAATTCATCATTTGAAAGATTTGATGACCAGTATTTAGCTAATGAAGTTGTAACGGCAAGTATGTCGTTATGATATCGATTTATAACTGTTCTGTGATGTATAATAATTGTAATATTTTTACTGTAGGTATAAGTTATAATATAGGGTAACTACGTTCTGAGCAAAAAGATCTCTTTTTATAATTAATAAATGCCTTGATAAATACTTAACAAATCCATAAGTAGGCAGGTACTCTATCTGTGAAACAGATTAAAATACGAATTTGTCATGAGTTAGTGAATATTGTTTTAGAAATCAAACTCATTTTTATTGTAAAAATTTATTACAAGAATTCCATAACAAATCATAGGGAATTATATAAAGCTCTTATAATATCTTTAGTCAACGAAAATTGCAAGACCATGGACAATATTTTCTTTAACACAATACAAACTAACATTACGACACCTGAGCATCGAGAAATTAAACAAACTGGTCGAAGAGATTCTTTTCAAAAACAATACTAGGTGTTACATGGAGTATTATATAAGATTAATTAGTATAATTTATTGTTTATTAAAATGTTCACCATATTTTTTGCAAATCCTGGCTGATGACAAGGCATCAAGGCCACACGATACTCTCGATCCAATCGAGGTAGTGCGACACCTTGGAGTAGAGACCCGGTTTGTTGCGCAGAGCACATCCCTTGCCGCCAGACGTTACACCGATCACCAAATACATGCAGTTTATCTTCTTGTGCTTGAGCTGCAGCGGTCCGCCGCTGTCTCCCTGTAGTTAATATATTGTCAAGAAACTATTTTCACTACGCCTCTTATGTAATGGCCACGAATATATAAAAATATAACATAGAAACTAGTGTCCGCAGTTAGTAAGTGTGCGAAAATAAAGTTCTGCCGTCCTTAGTGATTTAACGTCTGTATCATAATACGATCCAATAAATTATTCTAAACTTAGAAAACACCCTCTAAATACAACATTAATAGAACTCACCTGGCAAGTATCTTTTTTCTCCTGTCTGTCTCCGTAGCAAAGTTGACTTTCACTATCATATTTTGCAGCGATAGTTGATGTGTCTCCGGGATAGTCCCTTTGACAAGTAGCTTTTCTAATTTTCTTGACTATCACCTGTAAAATAACGCATATTATAATATTTTTTATGATTACCTGCACGAACATTAATTGCTTTAGTGATAGGCGTCCTAAAGAGGGGGAAGGCGACAACCGGCCAACCATCCAGAGCGCTGACGGAGATCTTGAACTTCTTCAAGTTTTTTACCCCTTCCACGAAAAATATCAGTCGAATCACCTACGTAATTGTTAAATTCGAGGTCTTTTTTTTACCCGCTCGAGCGTCGCCCTGGCTAAGGCCATCACAAGCTTCAATTCGTTTATTAGTTAATAGGCTTTGTACGAATAAAAAATATGTATAAATACTATATTCTCCAGTATATAAACCTGATAAAATATTACGAGAAGTCAGTGTCTCAAGAGAGTTTATCAAGAGTATTTCCAGATGTAAACAGTTGTATTAAATTAGCATACCTTCTGCATTACATCAGATGGAGTAGCGCCGCGATCCTCTAACAGCCCCCAACCAGTCGCTATTGCTCTGCTGTAGTCGATCGGGTCACCGACATGCAAACACGCAGGCACTGTGAACGCGTCCAGCGTAACTCTGAAATGAAGCTTGGAGTTACGAACTCAATGGTAGCTGTACCGAATCGGGGATAGATTCTTACAACCAGTGATGGTTGTAACCGAGGCCCTAGGCGAAAGCAAAAAGAAACGTCGCGAGTGCCCGGGCGAAACGAAAAAGTTTCCCGGTTTTAACTGTTTCGTCAGTAAGATCGTAAAAAAATAGTCCTCCAAGGCATCACTCGAGGCCCTTGTAAGTACGAAAACCCGGGCGGTTGCCTGGTTTGCCAGGCCGCCTTTTCTTACAAATGCCTGCAAAGCATAACTTACTCTTTCTCCAGCTCGATGACTGCAATGTCGTTGTAGACGTCGATCCTGTACTGCGGATGGCGCACACTCCTCTTCACCTTGTAAGTGTTCTCTGGCGTAACCTCTCCCCGTGACAACACGCCGATACTGGCATACTTCACATCGCCACTGCATAAAGTAGTACGTATTAAATACTTTCATACATCACATGCTTTTATTACGCAATGTAGTACATGTAGATTCGCTTCTAATTTAATTATTATTATAGCTAATAAAATATATCTTAAATCTAATCTGTTATAAAAATAGAAATAATACATAGACTCATTTTATTTTTTAGTGGTTCAGTACCAACGTGGTATTTTCAATACTTACAAGTCCTTATGCATCACGCAGTGTCCAGCAGTAAGGATGAACTTCTCGCTGATGAGAGAGCCTCCGCACATCCAGCTGATCCCAGTGGTAGTATTGAAGCCTAATAGCACCTAAAACAACACTTTCCAATAATATACTTAAATACCTACTTAATTTAACACAAAAACCTAACAATAGATTACCAAGAAAACCGTTAACTCACTTAATCTCAACACTTACTTAAATGACGTCCTGAATTTTCGAATAGCCTTCACAGTTATAAATTCAATTTTCAATTGTTAATCGGTAAGGCATACTCCTATGATTTGATGCGACTAATTAAATTAATATTATCTAAAATTATTGGAGGAACAGAAAATATTTGTACTTTAACCTAAACAATAACAAACATAGTGTATTATTTCTATCTTAATGTGTTCTGTCACAATATTATTATATTCATTTTTTGACTGCTGTATGTTATAGCTTGACATTTGTATCTGTAATTAAGGTGGCATCTACCGTGTGTAATTTGGATTAATGTTTTTTATGACTGTTATGGTATTCACTATGTTGGTGCAACAAATAAACTATAAATTGATATCTGTATATCAATTACCTACCCACGTACGCTCTATTCCTAAAGATAACGATTTAACATTGGACATAAAAAGACTTAACATCTCATGCCTCAGGTTGGCAAGCGCAGTGGAATACCAAACAATACTTTATACTTATATTAATTACTAGCTTTTGCTCGCGGCTCCGCCCGCGTTATAAGGTTTTTCAGGCTAAAGTTTTCCGTTATAAAAATAGTAGTTTCCCGGGAGCCTATGTTCTTCCCAGGGTCTCAAACTGTCTCCATACCAAATTTCATCTTAATACGTTAGGTAGTTTTTGAGTTTAACACGTTAAGGCAGACAGATGCAGCGGGGGACTTTTGTTATATTATTTAGAACTTTTTAAGTGAAACAATCCCGTCATACATCATTGTTGCATAACTTTAACCGTTTACGCAGCGCAGGCAACGGAAGCTCTCAAAACTCATAATTTTCCCCGTTTTTGCAACATGTTTCATTACTGCTCCGCTCCTATTGGTCATAGCATGATGATATATAGCCTATAGCACTCCAGGAACAAAGGGCTATCCATCACAAAAAGATTTTTTCAGTTCAAACCGGTAGTTCCTGAGATTAGCCATTACTGCTCCGCTCCTATTGGTCATAGCGTGATGATATATAGCTTATAGCGATCCACAAATAAAGGGCTATCCAACACAAAACGAATTTTTCAGTTAAAACCGGTAGTTCCTGAGATTAGCCATTACTGCTCCGCTCCTATTGGTCATAGCGTGATGATATATAACTTTGAGCACTCCACAAACAAAGGACTATTCAACACAAAAATATTTTTTCAGTTCGAATCGGTAGTTCCTGAGATTAGCCATTACTGCTCCGCTCCTATTGAATATAGCGTGATGATATATAGCCTATAGCTCTCCACGAACAAAGGGCTATCCAACGCAAAAAGAATTTTTCAGTTTGGACCGGTAGTTCCTGAGATTAGCCATTACTGCCCCGCTCCTATTGGGTATAGCGTGATGATATATAGCCTATAGCACTCCACGAATAAAGGGCTATCCAACGCAAAAAGATTTTTTCAGTTTGGACCGGTAGTTCCTGAGATTAGCCATTACTGCCCCGCTCCTATTGGGTATAGCGTGATGATATATAGCCTATAGCACTCCACGAATAAAGGGCTATCCAACACAAAAGAATTTTTCAGTTTGGACCGGTAGTTCCTGAGATTAGCCATTACTGCCCCGCTCCTATTGGGTATAGCGTGATGATATAAAGCCTATAGCACTCCACGAATAAAGGGCTATCCAACGCAAAAAGAATTTTTCAGTTTGGACCGGTAGTTCCTGAGATTAGCCATTACTGCCCCGCTCCTATTGGGTATAGCGTGATGATATATAGCCTATAGCACTCCACGAACAAAGGGCTATCCAACGTAAAAAGAATTTTTCGGTTTGGACCGGTAGTTCCTGAGATTAGCGCGTTCAAACAAACAAACAAACAAACAAACAAACAAACAAACTCTTCAGCTTTATATAATAGTATAGATAAGTAAATATGCTGCGTCTTTTTCGTCTTGCACACGTGTACAATAAAGAATTAAATAAATAAATAATTCAAGGTGTTGAATGATGTTTCTACTGTTTATGGGCGGTTATATCTTTTACCATCAAGCGGACTGCAAGCTCGTCTCGTTATTCAAAGCAATACAAGAAGCTCTAGAGATAGCTATTCAATTCAATGCCTTAGCAGTTACAATAATACTGTAATCATTCGAAGTTGTAAATGACTCCTTAACGACTTATCTATAGGGTTTCGTTTCACACACCATGTGGGGGAATTCGTTTCTACTCGCGTTCACTCCCCCGACGATGAGTTCGTCCGCGTTGTGGTAGCACTCGTACTTTCTCTCGTACCCCCCGATGAGCGCCGTGCTCTTCTTGCAAGGATATACCAGTTTCTCTTGGTACTCCACGCATTCTGAAAACGATTATAAAAGATTTTAAATTTTGGTTTATAAAAAATGGTGTACTGAAAAAAAAAATTAAAAACTAGAGTATCACTAGTTATATCGACACGATATCACAAATATGACATTATTATCTAAAATGGGATTAAGTGATAGAGATGAAACTAGTCATGAGATAACAGCATAACATAGATGAATGAAAAGAAATTTCTCTAGAGTTTGTTAGCATCGCTGTTTACCTGGTATAATCTGGAGTATAGTATAAGAGCGTCGTAATAACTGCGAAATAATTTATATAACACCGCATTCTCAGTAAGCTTGAAGCTTGGCATGCAACACTACGGTAATTTTAAAACATTTATAATAAATATTTTACCCGGCACGCACTGTGCATACATAACTGGCTAAATTTATTTTCGTACGTTAACTTGACGAGCTGTTGCATGCTCAGAGCAATGATGGTCAAGGCAAAGTCAAGGCTCATATATCTCAAAATGTTTTTATCATTGCATATAAATACATATTATGAACAGAGGTTAACAAGTTTGTACCACGGTAATCATACATCACTCACCATTTATGAATCTTTTAACAATATAAACTATTCAATGACAGTGCATGGTGTAGGTAATATTAAAAGAATAACTAGAGAGAATAATAAAAAGAACTAGCCACGGCATCAATATTTATAATAATATATTTCACAGCCAATTTCAGAAATGTAAACATTAGCCCAATAAAATAATTTATTTATATATTATAATATGTATAATGTAACTATTGTATTATTTCTGCCTTTTTTACTGAGACAGCTCACTATAACTTATGAATCGCATTACAAATAAAATGCATGTTACGGCAGAATTACACGAAATAGGTATAACATACCTAGGAATCTTAGGGTAGATAATCTATATCTATATATATGATAAATGAATCCCTATTTCCCTTGGTCACGCCATCACGCATGAACGGTTGGACCGATTTCATTATTTTGTTTTTGTTGTGTTTGTTATTGTCAGGAAAAGGTTCTTATGAAAGAAAAAATCGCACAGAAAATTTCAGAAAATTTAACGAATATATTAATTTTATATAACTGTCAATATATAAAACGGCGGTGATAGCCTAGTTGGGTGTGGAACGGATTGCCAAGACGAATGTCCGCAGGTTCAAATCCCAAGGGCACACACCACTGACTTTTCTAAAATCATGTGTGTATTCTTTGTGAATTTATCGTTCGCTTTAACGGTTCACCGTTCCTTCAGGAAAACATCGTGAGGAAACCTGCACATCTGAGAAGTTCTCTATAGGAATTTCTAAGGTGTGTGAAGTCTACCAATCCGCACTAGGCCAGCATGGTGGACTAAGGCCTAATCCCTCTCAGTAGTAGAGGAGGCCCGTGCTCAGCAGTGGGCAATATTTATATTTTATAACTGTGAATTGTTTGAAATAACTGTCAGCGATTGACAGAATGCGCGCTGCAAATTCATAGTTAAGACAGGACAACGTCTGTCGGGTCAGCTAGTGCTTTATAAAATGTTTGCTCGCGGCTACGCCTGCGTTGTAAAAATTGTCCGGGATATAAATCCAGCTTCACATTACCCAGGATATCAAGTAGCCTATATCCTTTACAGGATCTCAAACTGTCTCCATATCAAATTTTATCGAAATCGGTTCAGTGGTTCAGCCATCAAATCGTACCAGACATACAGCCAAAGTCCATTTCGCATTTAAGATATAAGTAGGGATTACGTGTACTTAATAACTTATACTTAGTCTGGCCATAAATACTGTTACACTTAATTATAAAAAAATATTACATTTGAATTTCGAATCTGTCATTTTTATACGATTGTTCATTGTGTTTTCTCATTTTGGCGCCAATACATTGTAAAATATTTTGCGATATTAAAATGGTGTGGGGTGATAAAGAGAACCGAATCGCTGTGATAGCATTACACAAAGTAGGTATGGAGCCAAATGCAATTTTTAAAACTCTCCATACACTTGGTATTAGTAAAATGTTTGTGTACCGGGCTATTAATAGGTACAATGAGACCTCCTCTGTTTGTGACAGAAAAGATCTGGCCGTCCACGTAGTGTTCGTACGAAAAAGGTGGTCAAAGCAGTAAGGGAAAGAATTCGAAGAAATCCTGTCCGAAAGCAAAAGATTTTATCTCGGGAAATGAAGATAGCACCTAGAACCATGTCGCGTATTTTAAAAGATGACTTAGGACTTGCAGCCTATAAGAGACGCACTGGCCATTTCTTAACTGATAATTTAAAGAAGAATAGGGTGGTAAAATCGAAACAACTACTGAAGCGGTACGCAAAGGGAGGTCACAGAAAAATTTTGTTTACGGATGAGAAAAATTTTTACAATTGAGCAACATTTTAACAAACAAAATGACCGTATTTATGCTCAAAGCTCTAAGGAAGCTTCCCAATTAGTCGACAGAGTGCAACGTGGACATTATCCGACTTCAGTGATGGTTTGGTGGGGTGTTAGCTATGAAGGAGTGACTGAGCCATATTTTTGTGAAAAAGGTATCAAAACATCGGCACAAGTGTATCAAGATACCATTCTTGAGAAGGTAGTTAAGCCCCTTAACATCACCATGTTCAATAACCAAGTATGGTCCTTCCAGCAAGACTCGGCGCCGGGTCATAAAGCTCGGTCCACGCAGTCTTGGTTGGAATCGAACGTTTCGGACTTCATCAGAGCTGAAGACTGGCCGTCGTCTAGTCCCGATCTTAATCCGCTGGATTATGATTTGTGGTCAGTTTTAGAGAGTACAGCTTGCTCTAAACGCCATGATAATTTGAGTCCCTAAAACAATCTATACGATTGGCAGTGAAGAATTTTCCCATGGAAAGAGTGCGTGCTTCTATTGATAACTGGCCTCATCGTTTAAAGGACTGTATTGCAGCCAATGGAGACCACTTCGAATAAGCTTTTTATATTTTTAATTGTTTTATATTTATGTATTAAACTGACACACTGTAAAAGTAATAAATGTTATTTGCAGTTAACAATTTTCTTTTTTCTTTATTACAATATTTATGGCAAGACTAGGTACATATAACAAAAATAAAAATCTTCGTAAATTGTCGCATTTACCTAAATTGTACGAGGTTAAGAATAGAATTTGACATATTTTGTTTCTCGGATTCTAGGACTGGATGGTCTTTATCTACTTACCTATCTCGTTTTATTAATGACATAAGAGGTCATCATCAGCATTGGTAATTCCAAATGAATATTAAGTAATTTGCATAAATCATTTAGTCTATCCTTCCTGTTATTGCAATAACAGGTTTCTAATCAGCGGCATAACTATGTAGTGGCATGACAGGCAAAATGCCACGAGCACGGGCCCTTGTATTAGGGGGACCCAAAGAAAAAAACATTTTTTTTAAATTAGGGATCTAATCGCGTATGTGTGTGTGTACGATATCCACTACACAAGAATAACTTTAATTTTACCTCTAAAGGCTCCTTTTTAGTGTTATGTACTTAAATAAATTGTTTGAATATTTTTGGCGCAAGTTTTTTTATTTCTGTTTATGACTGTGGTATAAAATATGGAACTAATGTGATACCAAGACTGTCACTTTTGGAAGTACCTTATCCTCTTATTAATCATGATCATCATGAATGCAAAAATATAATAATATGATATTGGGTGTTAGAATAAACGCAGAAACCGCTAAACAGATTTAAAAGAAATTTGTTTTACAAATAGACCACGTCCTGAATTAATTATAAAATACATTTGGACGTAGATATAAAAGAGGATCCAGCCAACAAAATGAAACTTGAAATAAGTAGAAATTGAAGTTTAAATCGTATTTGCGCTCATTAATATTTTATATTTTGTTAATAAAAAGTTCAAATTAACATATTTTGACCAAGATGTTTTTACTAATGAAATAAAAATATAAACCTTATAGCCTATACGTAATTAAGCATACTCAGCTCATTTGCGACCGGACTATGGGTTGGATCCTTTTTGTGTATCTACGTCCATTATTACGGTAAAGTAATCAGTAGTTTTGTTAAGGGAAAGGTTTAACTGGCAGGCGAGCTGCAAAAAACACCTTGTACTGTTTCGGTTTATTGAATATATTGATAAGATATAGGTACACTTACTGTCCCACGCCTTTCGTCCTGTTTTTGGTGATGTCAGCACTGGGTCCAATGGTCCGCATTTACTTTCCTCTTTCTCCTCCGAATTGTCGTAGTCATATGTGGGCGGTATATACTCCGTGGTCGATGTATGCGGTCTGTAAAAAAAAAAGATGTTACGGACTAACCGCTCAACATGATTATAGCCTAGAGGCATTCATGGGCTAAAGGGCTTGGATATTGACCAGAGAAAATGCTATACCTATGGGAGTTTAATTCGGGAAATAATAATCAACCTATTCGAACGTCGCTTGGAATCGTAAATTTAGGGAACGATGTTAATATTATCTTCGGGACGCATAATATGAATGCTATACTAACAATATAACATTCTTACATTATTATTTAAAGCAAAGTCCTCCGACGCGTCTGCGTAACTCCTGTTACACACCCTGGTTAGTTTTATCCGCAGAAAGTATATAGCGGAAATGTCTTCGCTTAAATAACTGAATAAAAAAATAATATTTTTTGTTTAAATATAAACGAATTAAGTTAAGTTCTATAGCACTACCCATCACTTGATGGTTACGTCAGCTACTACGCTCTTCATTAAATTAAAAGATCAAATACATATTTAACTTTGTCAAGCCTTTTCATTGTTAGGTAAATATATATATTTCCCATAGGGATTGAGTGATACCTGATGAACTACTTATCTATTGCTGAGAAGCTGTCAACGCTTTGATTTCAAATTATAAGGTACTATTGAACCGACAGTTGTCACATGCATCATCTATGATAGATTGTACCTGTTCAATTTACCGTCACCTGTGTCATTATTCTACTGCAATGAGTTCTTAAATAATATGTTGATACTGTACAATTATTTTTATGATGTTTTCTTTTTTTCTAAATCACTTTAGATTAAATTGTGCTGGTGTGCGTTTACAAGTATAATATTATGTTTATGGCTGATTTGGCGTCCGTACGTAAGTATATTAGGTGGCTACTGAAAACCAGTGCTGTATTTGCTTGACATAACACAGTTTATGCTTAGAAATTAACTACTTAGTAGTTTTTATATAATAGTATTTATATATATATATATATATATATATATATATATATATATATATATATATATATATATATATATATATATATATATATATATATATATATATATAAATAAGTACTTATTATATAAAGCTGAAGAGTTTGTTTGTTTGTTTGAACGCGCTAATCTCAGGAACTACCGGGTTAATCTGAAAAAATCTTTTTGTGTTGGAAAGCCCTTTGTTCGTGGAATGCTATAGACTATATATCATCACGCTATGATCAATAGGAGCGGAGCAGTAATGAAACATGTTGCGAAAACGGGTAAAATTTATTAGTTTTGAGAGCTTCCGTTGCGTGCACTGCGTAAACGGTTAAAGTTATGCAACAATGATGTATGACGGGATTGTTCCTCTTAAAGAGTTCTAAAAAAATATATTATAAAACAAAGTCCCCCGCGCATCTGTCTGCTTGAACGTGTTAAACTCAAAAACTACCCAACGTATTCAGATGAAATTTGGTATGGAGACAGTTTGAGACCCTGTGAAGATATATATATATATATATATATATACATATACAGATATATAAATGGATACATCACGTGTACCGCGACAATAAATTATTCTTTCTTTCTTCTTCTTCAAGTGTCCTAGTTTAATTTAGTTAAAGCCCTAGAGAATAGTATGATGAAGAGTAAAATAAATAGAGCTGGCATTAGGAAATACTTAAATCATATGAGTGATTCTGGTTAAGTTGAAACAAGGAGTTGAATGAGGGCTATCATTATTGGCACAGTGGATATAATTTGTTATACTTTATATTTTTTCCTTTTCATTTTACATGGAGGGTCAATGGTTATTATCCCAATAATAAATCTTATTTTATTATTTATTACTTAAAGGAATTGCATATAAATAAGGGTACAAGGAAAAATTAAAAGCGCAATGTTTATATGAATTATATTATTATAAACCACTTTAAAATATGTATGATATTAATTAGAGTTGCGGTTAATAAGTATTAATATAAACATGTATTATATTTAATCAACGCTACATTCTCGTAATGGAATTCCATAATGATAAATTACTTGCTAGTATTGGTATAGTTAACGACAATACTGAAGTTTTCAATAGGCTGTATAGACCGGGCCCTAAGGGGGTATAGTTTACAATCGGGGACCTTGTTTTTACTCTCGCAAAATAGGTCCCTGCAGGTAGCACATGCGGTGCAGCACAGTGTATAGTTAAAGAAAATATAAATCCTGCAGCTGAGATCCAAACAAACACTATTAATTGACTCTTCCTATTCACTATTACTTTGGCTTTGTCAGCCACGTTGCACCCGTGATTCTTTTAGCATTATGGGAGTTTATAGGCGGTCATAATTTATTTTAACATCAAACCCGCTGGCTCTTTATCGGCCTTCATTTAGATATTTCATTAAAGAAACATGGCAGTAACTGTCAAAAGATTCTATGCATAATATCTAAAGGGTAATGTAGTATGCTCACATGGATGAAGTAGTGGCGATAGGTCCCGACGCCTCGTTGTCAACACAGCAGATAGTCGGTTCGACTTTATCGAACGAACATATCTGTAACATAAAATACAATTATGTCACAAAAATACCTTACTCGCTATAACTCGAGATTTAAATAATATGGCCAGTAACACACACATAAAGTTATTAATAATAATAATATCAGCCCTGTATTACTACTGCTGAGCACGGGCCTCCTCTACTACTGAGAGGGATTAGGCCTAAGTCCACCACGTTGGCCTAGTGCGGATTGGTAGACTTCACACACCTTCGAGATTCCAATCAACTTCTCAGATGTGCATGCAGGTTTCCTCATGATGTTTTCCTTCACCGTTAAAGCGAACGATAAATTCACAAAGAATACACTCATGATTTTAGAAAAGTCAGAGATGTGTGCCCTTGGGATTTGAACCTGCGAACATTCGTCTTGACAGTCCGTTCCACACCCAACTAAGCTATCGCCGCATAAAATTATTGTAGATCCTAATTTCTTCCATCAAAAATAAGTCCAAATTTATAGAGTCGAAAGGAAAGTGCAAAGAGAGTGCACTCAGTATCTCAAGTGTCGAACATATCAAGCGAACCAAGCAAGCGTTGTACGCGTCTACTTCGGATCTCTTGTCATGACAAATTTAAATTCCATCTATGGAAACCAGTAACGTGTTTAAGCTACATAAACAGACTGTTCATTTAATAGTGACCCGTCTAAAGGCGATGTTGAGATTAATGTCCTATAATATCATAAATAGTATGAAGATCCGTATCGAACAAAAAAGCAATAGACTCACCTGAGGGTGCTTTTTGTATACTATATTTTGTAGCGCCGATAGACATTTCTTGATAGGAACACATTTACCGGTAACTCCATTGTCGACACAGACGTCTCCTGTAAATGTGAATACCATGCGTTTTATATATATACTAGTTGTTAAAGTAATATCTGTAGTAGTATCAACATTGTGACATCTGGACATGTGTAGAAAAAATCAAGCACGACCGTTAATACACATAAAAAAAATATTTAATGCTCCTTTTTTTTAAGAGGTCAACACGTTACAACATGCCGACTCACAAACGATTTACAAACGTTATCATTAAACGACCACAATCTCAATCTTCTCGGTAAACCAATCAAAATAACTCATTTGTGAGCATTTAAAAAAAATTGGGCGGATTAATTCATTTTTGAGATAGATCCAGAAAAGCGGTTGGGATCGTTTATTGAAAATGTTGGTGTTCTGTTAGCGACATCGGAAATATAGACCGTAATAGCTGCCTATACAGAGACTAACTACCATTTTCGCCAATCTTTCTCAAAAATTAAGCAATCAGAACAAAGTTCTTTTTAACATAAGGACTTACAAATGATTTATTTTGATTGGTTCATTCTCGAAATCGGATTGAGATTAGGATCGTTTATGCAAACAGGTGTTATTAAATAACTTATCCATATTAAGACTGGGAACATGCCGACCAGTAAATATTCAGTTCAGTTAATTTTGGTACTAAAATCGCAGGCAGCAGCGGCCTTAGCCAGCGCGAGGTCTCAAGAAAAGGTCAAAAATATATGAGGTAAGTTATGCTTTATTGGTTAAAAAGGTAAAATACGGCGGCCCGGTTCGCTCCCTCCTAAGGCCACCACTGATTGCTGGTTATATGGTAGACGGCCAGCTATGGCCCTTGTCTTTCAGAATAACTTTATCATTGCAAACAAGCTGCGTTCTCAGATTCCAATCCATAGAAGGAATGTAAAGAATTCATACATAACTATACCAGTATTTTTGAATGCATTAGTCCGATATTCTCAAAATCAAAAGTCATGAAATTATTTATTTTAAACATCAAATTACTCGTTATTAAAGGATGACCTCACCATTCGCATTATTATTAGATACCACTAAAGCAGGAAAAGTTTGTTAGACTAAATACCTATGCAGTACCTACTTATCTATCCTCTTCACATACGTAAACACATAATAATAATATGGCACATAATTTTTCCTGTCTACATTAAACTATGCCTTTACTTTGAAATTATAGACCAAAGAAAGACTACATTCGTCGACAATGCTTTAATAGATGAGGCAAAACCCCACAAATAGCTAAACGAATTCAAAACTCCAAATTGGGTTCCGATTTAATTAAATAATAAAACAATTTTAATTTCAATAGGGAAAATGGTTGGAAGCTTGCACAAGCCTGGGATCCAGTTCCACATTTAATTGAAAAAAATTAAAAGACCGGCTGCCAGACTCAAGACACTGTGAGCTCATTCTGCGTAGATCGGACCACCAACAGCAAAAATTTTAAAAAGTTGTATATTTATAAAATGTAGGTAGATATTGTAACTCTGACTGCGGATGAACAACACCTCAGTCCCCCCCCCCCCCCGTGACCATGAAGGCTGCAGTCTTCGAAACGTCGGGAGAAAAGTCAAATATTAAAGCGGCGATAAAATTCGTAAAAATAGTTTAATTTAAATGTCTAACATTCGCGTAAACTTAAGAAATCATTAACATAAAAATAATAAATATTCATGGATATTTCGACCTTTAAAATTTCATCAAATTTGGCAAGTAGATAATGTTAGTGTGAGTGACGGCTGACTGAGTATAGCGGTACAAATGAGAAATATATTATAAAAATTATCAACGCTGTCGCATCAAAAATAACCGTGAGTGGGCGTTACTTATTACATACTTATAAGATACTCTAATCTTCGTCACTGAAATTATTGAACGAGTTACTACTTATTTCCAAAACTTAGGGTATAATGGTGATTATATTTTTTTGTGCCGAAACGAGCAAGCCTAATATTAACCGGCAAGACTGCCTATTAGAAGTACCAACGCTAACTGAAAGGACATGTCCGCTTTTTGGATAAACGTTGCCATTTTTTTTTATTTCAAACAAATTCCAACCAACTTCAAATTTATTGGATGAAAAAGTGACAAAAATGTGGCGGTTGGAATGATTAAAAGAATAATTTTAGAGCCCTCCATTTATATAAGAAAATAAGATATAAGAATTGTTTTGGCAGTGTACTCAAAAAATAACTTCTATGATTTATCAAAGGCTGCAGTTAGCAACAGTAGCTGTCAGTTATTATCATTCGTGATTATTTTAAGAAACAAATAATGTATTTTATTGGCAATTTTACTTTTATAAATTATCAAATATATTTAAATTCTCTTATTTAAAAAATTTCTCAAATAAAAAACCGTTTTTGGTGTTATCCTTTGTATTGCCTAGTGCTGTGTGGCATTGCATTGAGCTTGTCACCCACCCTGACACATTAATTAATGTTAAGTCTCAAATAGTCATATATGAATTACCATTTCTTATGACTGTATATAGTATATCTCCAGACGTCTCAGGTACGAACCAGTAAGGCCGGTTTTACTCACAGTGGATGCTATCAAGTACCAAAAGCCGTCCAACGGATTTTAACAAAAATTATCAAAAACCAAATCCTTAGTTAATATAATTTAAGCTACTTATAATGCCGGAAAAGTGCAATAAATCTAATCTATCGATAGGGAACAATAATTCGAGGGAACCTACAAGAAATGACCCGTATTATGATTGAAATAAAAAACATTAAAAGAGTCGTAGATTTGTAAATAAAAGCGAAAGTAATTTTTATCTCAATAAATTTTTTAACATTTTTTATGCAAATGACCTCTGCGTTTAATTCGATAGCATTACCTTCAGCTCCAACTCCCACGTTGACGCACAGCACAAGTAGAAATACTCCGCGCAACATCTCACTTATTTATTTCCTCAGCTTCATATGAATCAGAAATTATACGCCCGCCGCCGTGTCTACCGACTTTACAACTGTGTTCCGAACAAGCGTACTACTACAATATAAAGTTGATTCGGACAGCTGATCAGCGCTCGGACTTTACAGTGAGCCGGCAATACATGTTGGTATGCTATACAAGAAAATAAATTGCGTATTGTCCATGATTTTTTATATATATATCCTCACATCCTGTTGTTTACTGTGCTTACGTCAAATTTTATGTGATGATATGAATGATAAACAATTACTATGTTATGATCATGCATAACCGGTAAATCATTCGGTTATTTGCAAAGAGGTTATCTTTCTCGCACAATTAATAAGATGAATTGTTTGTATGTATTTTTATACAAATTAAAGGCGAAACAGAAATCAGCCTTATGACGTGCATAAATTAACATTTAATAGTTTATTTCAATTCATCATGCCTTTTCGGCTTTTAAGTGTAGACAGAGGTGCAACATAGCTATATTTCCCTATCTATGTTCGGTACTAGGTATGTAATAGGGGGGAGAGCGGCGAGCCTGTAGCCGTTTCAAAGAAAAAAAAAACTTTCCGATTCTAAAGGAACGAATCGTTGCGCAATAATATTAGCTAACCGTGCAAGTGCATCTCTTTCGATTCAGAAGCCCCCACGCACTGAAGGACGCTCACAGCGTGACGCTTACCTTCCACGCTGCTGTCTATCCCAGGAATCACCACAATGTGCTACGGACGCACAACGTGAATGTGACTGTGAATAATTTATTAGGGTTTCCTAAATTATTAACGCTATTAAAATTGTAATCGTCGAAAATTCCATGAATCAGTCCGATTTATCTACATATCAATGATCAAGAGGAAAGTCACAGGAAATATTGTTAATAAATTTCCAAATTTCCAGAAAAAATGACGCATAAATGACATCATGATAATCTAAAGGATCGGAATTGCCATCTAAAGCAACTGTTCCCTTTGTAAAAAAAAATCCTTATAGTAAACATATAGGAACACTAAGAACGAAGGAACCGATTGACAGGGGCTAAGACTGCAACCGTAACTCTCGCTGTATTCAGCGGAAATAATTTTTCCCAAATTTTTGACTCCTCGTGGAATTATCACTCTGTTGGGAACATGTACAGTTGTAAGTCCTGTTTCATCTCCATTTCAAAAACCGCCAGAACAAGTCCTGGATTTCTTCTCCCCCATACGGGGTTTCTTTTGGAAACACAAATAAATTTATAATACCCATCTTTTTATGAATAGGGTTAGGGAGAAATATGGAACTTGCGATGGTGGAAGACTACGCCAGAACACTGTTTGAACGATTTTCCATCCCTACGCTGTTAGGACTTAAACATCGTCTTTAGTGATATGGCTCAATTTCATTTGAAGACTTTTTTATAAATAGAATATAAGTTACTGGTCTACTAATCCAAATGAATGCCATAAATATTAATTACGAAGTTCAAAAAGCACTGTCTATTGTGCGATTTCTGGAAACGGAATAATTAGTTCGTTTTTATCACGAAGATCATTAAACAGTGACTTTAACGCAATATTGCGATATGCTAGATTTTTTTTTCACCCTGGACATCCAAGATTATAATAGTTGCAATAAGTTTTAATCAACAGGATACCGTAACAGCTGGAGCACTTTTTATTTACTGATGGTAGAACTCTCAAAGTATCTGAGAGTCCGCCTGGCCGTAGCCACGTACGTGGTACGTATACCACGGCAATATCTATTTCTGTCGCCAAGCAGCAGTATGTATTTCGGACACTGTTGTATTCCAGTTTGAAGAACATTGTGGGCACTGTAATTACTGGACATATAGGACTTAACATCTCATGTCTCAGGATGGCGAGCGTAGTGAAATACCAAAGAATACATTGTAATTAAAGATGTTGGATGGTGTTTCTAATGTTTATAGGCGGTCATACTGTTTGTCAACAGGCGAACGGCAAGATCAATTCTCATAAGATACATTCTAGAAAGTTGTATCAACTACATTGGGTCTATTCTAAATGAATCTACGCAAAATAACCAACGGAAATAATTCTAGAGGCATTAATTTCTGTGTATAAGTTTTTTTTTGGAATTGCCGCGGCTGTCACCGGCGATACCCTGCTAACGGTGTACAAGCGATCCCCCGGCTTAGCAACCACGGCAGTCCCAATGAAGATTTGGTGGGCCCTACCGCTATCAATGAGGGTACCAACGGACGGTACGCTGGCAACCCGCAGCCATTCGGTCACGAGGCCCGGGAGGAAGGAGGGAGGGGATAAAGGGAAAGAAAAGAAGAGGAAGGAGGAGGAGCTTTGTTAGGATGGTTGGAAGGGAGAGGGAGGGGGGGGGAGATGTTCGCGAACCCTTATAGGCCTCAATGTGTATTTGGCAATCAAGAGGTATACACATTACACTATGTGCCTAGAGTCGCGGCATAATGTTCCCCCGTGCATGGGCGCGCATTCGGTGTGAAGACCGAGCGTACAAGAATTGCCTCCGGGGGTGTATAAGAGGTTAGATCTCAGTCGGTGCTTCGAAATTTTGACTATATCCTTTTATTGCAGTGGCCCCACCATAATCTATTTATATAAATTAGGCGTGCCCTAGCTTGCCGTTTCCTACAAATCCACATTATTGTCCCGAAGGTCATATTCACAACTTGGATAAACCTTTTCACCAACGTTTCTTATTATTACATCGTCATTTAAAATCGTAAATTTATTGTTTTTCCTTATATCACCGTAATGTTATGTATATTATAATGTTATTATAATATTATCACCGATGCGTCAAGCGTACATGACGTTGAATTGAAATACCATTTGCGTGAAATACAATGCTTAGTTAAGAGCACTATACCTACACGCAAAATAACTACAACAAACAAATGTAACCTTCCTTTACTAAATAACTTTATGTTTGTTGCTAAGTAAGTATACCGAAAATATTTAAATTTATACTACATACTGAATGAGGATACAAGGAAATTGCACGGTTGATAGCAATCACGAGTCGCAACTGATTATAAACAACTGATAAATACCCAAACTTTCCCGGTTGCGCCTCTTCATACCTCTTCGAGAATAAATGCGTGATGATGTATGTGTGTGTGTAAGATAAATACCCAGAAAAATTACAGAACTGGGTATAGAATGGCCTGCGCTCGAAATCCTGAGATATTTATGTCTGCGGATATTTGTATTCGCCCGGATAACAAACACCGTACAAAATATGTAATACTGCCATAGTAGCCTACATAAGTATGTCACGTTCCGAGATCAGTCAGTGCATATATGAAAAGGCCAGCATAATTATGTTGACTAACGAGGCTAATTATCTCTCGTCAGTCGATACTTGATACTCTTTCGGAATTCTGGAGCTTAATCTACTTACCATCAGGTGTGATGAGGTCACTTCACATGTCCGTGTTAAAAATATGTTAAAATAATCATTAGCAAAAATGCTTACTCCTCAATAATTCAACACAAGAACACACAAACGTGTGTAGGCACTTGTGTTGAATCCAATGATCAGCTGCACTCCCTTGCCCTCTCGCCTGTCGATGCCCAAATTGAAACATGGTTAATATCACTGAAGGTCCTAATTAGCTCATAAATGTCACTCCTGTCATAGGAAGGTCTGTTTGGAAGGGGTCCAGGTAGGCCGTGCCCACCCTTTTTTTTAACACGGGGAAATATGTTAACGGATTTTCGCCGGGCTCACCGGTATAAACCGTCCTAGCGACTAAAACCCCGCCATTCGAGTCTCACTCCCTAATATCGATGGTCGCGGGGTGCGCAAGTGCATGCAACCGCAGGAGGCCGTGCCCATCCTGGAATTACGTTGTGCTTACCAGGACAATAAGGCTGCCTGCTACTACTAACTATACCTATTTTTTAAAGTATCCAATATCATTAGCTTTTTGTCATTGACGTATACCTATTCTATACACACGAACGTCCATATAAAATATTTGTTCAAAATCTGGAGTTAGAACTAAAGTTCGCTGCAGCGTTAAAACATCAATCGCCATCTAACTAAACTTTTTAAACGTGCAGTGCTAAGTAAAATGGCATCCAATACCGGATTGCAATACACTTTAGTCGAACACAGTGAGTGTTCGGAACTCCAGATCTACTACGTAGTACATATAAGTATATCAACGTTTTTTGTCTAGGTCACAGGCCCTCCCTAGAAAAGGACTTTACGTACGTGTAAACTCTTATAACGTCATTTAAACATTAATTATTACCTCTCAGCTCACAACAACACAATTGCGTCACTACTTTATGGATAAATATTTAGTTTCACCGCAAATTACGTTTAATACTCCAATGATTAACAATAATTAATATGTTATTTACAAACTAGACGTCACGCGGACGTTGTCAACTCGTCACCAAGAAACACTACACTTATATTATTTTTGCTGGTGGTAAGGTATATTTTATATTCGCCCGGCCCACGTGAACAGTTCCGACAGGCCGGCATAATTGTTTCGAGTGCCGGTAACCCTCTGTAGGTAGCGGATATGCTATTGGACCCCATTCCACTTACCATACCAGGTGCAGAGGGGTCACTTTGCAGAAATCTTATAAATTACTAGCTTTTGCTCGCGGCTCCGCCCGCGTTATAAAGTTTTTCAGGCTAAAGTTTTCCGTTATAAAAGTATTAGTTTCCCGGGAGCCTATGTTCTACCCAGGGTTTCAAACTGTCTCCATACCAAATTTCATCTTAATACGTTGGGTAGTTTTTGAGTTTAACACGTTCAGGCAGACAAATTCAGCGGGGGACATTGTTTTATAATAAATTTTTGTATAACTTTTTAAGAGGAACAATCCCGTCATACATCATTGTTGCATAACTTTAACTGTTTACGCAGCGCACACAACGGAAGCTCTCAAAACTAATAAATTGTCCCCGTATTTGCAACATGTTTCATTACTGCTCCGCTCCTATTGGTCATAGCGTGATGATATACAGCCTATAGCACCCCACAAATAAAGGGCTATCCAACACAAAACGAATTTTTCAGTTCAAACTGGTAGCTCCTGAGATTAGCCATTACTGCTCCGCTCCTATTGGTCATAGCGTGATGATATATAACTTAGAGCACTCCATAAACAAAGGGCTATTCAACACAAAAAGAATTTTTCAGTTCGAATCGGTAGTTCCTGAGATTAACCATTACTGCTCCGCTCCTATTGGGTATAGCGTGATGATATATAGCCTATAGCAATCCACTAACAAAGGGCTATCCAACGCAAAAAGAATTTTCCAGTTTGGACCGATAGTTCCTGAGATTAGCCATTACTGCTCCGCTCCTATTGGGTAAAGCGTGATGATATATAGCCTATAGCAATCCACGAACAAAGGGCTATCCAACGCAAAAAGAATTTTTCAGTTTGGACCGGTAGTTCCTGAGATTAGCCATTACTGCTCCGCTCCTATTGGGTATAGCGTGATGATATATAGCCTATAGCACTCCACGAACAAAGAGCTATCCAACGCAAAAAGAATTTTTCAGTTTGGACTGGTAGTTCCTGAGATTAGCGCGTTCAAACAAACAAACAAACAAACAAACAAACTCTTCAGCTTTATATAATAGTATAGATAATACAGAAACCGCGATAAAATCCACAAAATTGTTTTGTATCTAACATTCTTGTAAACATTACTATAAAAAAAAAACTATGAAATTGATAAATAGTTACTTCCGAAACTAAAATAAATGTTAGTTTGGTGATAGTGTTAGCGTTTCTTGGTAACAAATTAACAATATCTCGGCGTCGCCTAAAACATTGCAACTCACGCGACGTGCGGTGGTCGCATCCGCACAACATTTATACAATATTATGCCTGACATTATTTTGTAAATAAAAAATAATTTTAAGTTACGACCTTGATCGGATCCAGTAAGTTGTTTTGTCCACAGAATATAAATAAAGTGTTGTTTTATTGTACCTCCAAGTTGTTTAGGTACTAAGTGTCGGCATTATATCAACGTGGAATTGCTAAAAGATGATCAAGATATATTATAAATGTCAAATGAAGATATAATAAAAGTAATTCTTCGGATTTTTCGGAGAAATACTGCAGGGGAAACACGCGTAGCTAACTTTCATAGGCAAGGTTGTAGCGCAACACGAAGATTTGTGATGGTTGGAGGATAGCGACTTCAATACACAACGTATATAACCTGTCACAGTGATCAATGTCAATTGCAGGAGAGGATCAGCCTGAGCATGCCCGGTTTCAAAAAGGCCGGAATAATTGTATCAACTGGCAAGGGGTGATCATCTCTCATCTGCCATTCTATCGGGACCCACTCCGCTTACCATCAGGTACAGTGACTTTGCCGGGCCTTTATTATAAACTAGCTTTTGCCCGCGGCTCCGCCCGCGTGATAAAGTTTTTCCAGGCTAGTTTACTGTTGTAAAACTCACGCTATATATTTTCCCGGGATACGGATCCCGGATTACGGATTATAGTGACTAAGATACTTTTGTAGCGGAATATGCTTTTATGGCGGGTGACGCCGCGTGCGACACCTAGTAAAGTATACTTTGTACGTGCCAAAAAACAAATGGTACCTATTTATACAGTATAAATAAAACGAAAACTAAGCACTATCTTCATTCCATGTTTAAGATACCATGTAAAAGAAGAACTTTATAGTAAACTAGCTTTTGCCCGCGGCTCCGCCCGCGTTATAAAGTTTTTCAGGCTAAAGTTTTCCGTTATAAAAGTAGTAGTTTCCCGGGAGCCTATGTTCTTCCCAGGGTCTCAAACTGTCTCCATACCAAATTTCATCTTAATACATTGGGTAGTTTTTGACTTTACCACGTTCAGGCAAACCAATGCAGCGGGGGACTTTATTTTAAAATATACTTTTTAGAACTTTTTAAGAGGAACAATCCCCTCATACATCATTGTTGCATAACTTTAACCGTTTACGGAGCGCACGCAACGGAAGCTCTGAAAACTAATAATTTTTCCCTGTTTTTGCAACATGTTTCATTACTGCTCCGCTCCTATTGGTCATAGCGTGATGATATATAGCCTATAGCGCTCCACAAATAAAGGGCTATCCAACACAAAACAATTTTTTCAGTTCAATCCGGTAGTTCCTGAGATTAGCCATTACTGCTCCGCTCTTATTGGGTATAGCGTGATGATATATAGCCTATAGCACTCCACGAACAAAGGGCTATCCAACGCAAAAAGAATTTTTCAGTTTGGACCGGTAGTTCCTGAGATTAGCCATTACTGCTCCGCTGCTATTGGATATAGCGTGATGATATATAGCCTATAGCACTCCACGAACAAAGGGATATCCAACGCAAACATATTTTTTCAGTTTGGATCGGTAGTTCCTGAGATTAGCGCGTTCAAACAAACAAACAAACAAACTCTTCAGCTTTATATAATAGTATACTAGCTTTTGCCCGCGGCTCCGCCCGCGTTATAAAGTTTTTCAGGCTAAAGTTTTCCGTTATAAAAGTAGTAGTTTCCCGGGAGCCTATGTTCTTCCCAGGGTCTCAAACTGTCTCCATACCAAATTTCATCTTAATACGTTGGGTAGTGTTTGAGTTTAACACGTTCAGGCAAACAGATGCAGCAGGGGACTTTGTTTTATAATATATGTTTTAGAACTTTTTAAGTGGAACAATCCCGTCATACATCATTGTTGCATAACTTTAACCGTTTACGCAGCGCACGCAACGGAAGCTATCAAAACTAATAATTTTTCCCCGTTTTTGCAACATGTTTCATTACTGCTCCGCTCCTATTTGTAATAGCGTGATGATATAGAGCCTATAGCACTCCAGGAACAAAGGGCTATCCAACACAAAAAGATTTTTTTCAGTTCAAACCGGTAGTTCCTGAGATTAGCCATTACTGCTCCGCTCCTATTGGGTATAGCGTGATGATATATAGCCTATAGTACTCCACGAACAAAGGGCTATCCAACGCAAAAATATTTATTCAGTTTGGACCGGTAGTTCCTGAGATTAGCCATTACTGCTCCGCTCCTATTGGGTATAGCGTGATGATATATAGACTATAGCACTCCACGAACAAAGAGCTATCCAACGCAAAAAGAATTTTTCAGTTTGGACTGGTAGTTCCTGAGATTAGCGCGTTCAAACAAACAAACAAACTCTTCAGCTTTATATAATAGTATAGATAAGAGGTTATTTACTATTAGTCAATACTTTTCAGGCGAGTCGTGTTATGACAATGATGTTCAGGAAGTCTGCACTGCCATCCAGAACTGCAATTCAGCCCGCGAAAGCCTCAGGATACAAAAAACATACCAAAGCAAGTATCATTACAAGTAATGCTGCGTGAAAAATTCCCTTCTTCATTAATGTTAAACCATCATAACTACAAAACCATGTAGAGGTCTAAATGCAATAGGGCCTACATATTACTTTGTCTCAAGCCGACTCAGAATTTAAAAGTAAATCGTGCTCCAAAAATAATCACAATACACAATAAGGCGGGTTCATTACCGGGGTTAAATAAATTGGCACAAGATTCATATATATTATAATACTGTTATGGTATTTGGCTTTCCGCTTAAAAACAGATGAACAGCCTTTTGCCTTATAGCAGGATATTAAAAACTTGTCTTTTGCTACAAAGAGTCTTACTCTCGAGATGTTTCTTTGCAGTTTGTACAATTATTTTAATATTATTGTTTCAGTCATCTAGCTTCGATAAAAACGTCTCTATCGTCTGCTGCTTTGACAATGTCCCTACGAGAACGACTGCTCCAGTACCCACTACACAGTAAGTCCATCGTACTTTAACTACAACTGATACCATCTACCGTTGTTGTATATCGTTCACCAGTTTTACCAGGTGCTCATACACCACCGGTATACCGGCACCGCGAGCGCGGAACATGACGCTACATGTAAAGAAATTAAGGGTTGGGATGATATTTCTTTTTTAAATCCTTGTAGAGCTTTGTCGTGCGGTACAACTATCGGTTTTTTTTTTCAATAAACGATCCTAATCTCAGTTTTCAATCCGATTCCGAAAATGAACCAATCAAAATAATTCATTTGTAAGCATGACAAAAAAATTTTGTGCTCATTGGTTTCTTTTAAAAATTTATGTATAGAAAGAAGCGACTATTGAAAATTGAGATTAGTCGCTCTATGTGTCTTTGATCTTTGCCTGTCACCTACAAGTAGTTTAAGGGTTAGAAACGTCTACGCCTATCAAGATGATGATATTTCCGGTGGTGGGTCTGTGGTTTGCGAGAAGGCGGCTGGATAGGTATCAGCTTAATGTCTATATCTACAGTTTAGCAACAGTGAAAGTAAGAAAAGAAAAAAGAAAGACATGATAGCCCGCGTAATTTCTGGATATTATGTGACTTAACATCTTACGTCGCAGAGTGACGAGCGCAGTAGCGTGCCAGACAGTACTTTGCCATTAAAATGTTATATAGTATTGCTGCTGCTTATGACAGTCTTATCACTTACCATCAGGCGAGCGGAATGCTCGTCTCGTCATTTAATTCAGTAAAAAAGTCTGTATTAAAAACGTTTTTTCCTGCATGGCATCGGTGGATTTTACTGTCTGATAATGTACGAAAAATGTTGATTTTAACCATCCAACTGGTAGCATTGTAAAATTATTGGCCATTCATTTAATATGACAAATTAGTCTTCCCTGAGACTCGCCGAGCTTCACTGCTGGGTGTCATAAATTGCGTGCCACTGCTGACCCTGGCTTACAGTAGTTGTATTGGTGGATGTGAGGGTGGTAAAAACTCATTTCTTATGGAAAAATTAACTTATTTGTTAAAACCCTCTCAGCTGCAAAGGAGAGCCGTGATTAGCACTGGGCAGTAGACCTATACCTATCTATAGTACAGGCCTCGTATTATTAATATAATTTTACACTATTACTAGCTTTTGCCCGCGGCTCCGCCCGCGTTATAAAGTTTTTCAGGCTAAAGTTTTCCGTTATAAAAGTAGTAGTTTCCCGGGAGCCTATGTTCTTCCCAGGGTCTCAAACTGTTCCATACCAAATTTCATCTTAATACGTTGGGTAGTTTTTGAGTTTAACACGTTCAGGCAGACAGATGCAGCGGGGACTTTGTTTTATCTAATATATAAAATTCTCGTGTCACAATGTTTGTCTCCGTACTCCTCCGAAACGGCTTTACCGATTTTAACCAAATTTTGCATGCATATTCAGTAGGTCTGAGAATCGGCTAACATCTATTTTTCATACCCCTAAGTGTTAAGGGTTGTCCACCCTTAACATTTTTTTTTACAAAAAATAGGGGTTGGTGATAATGGGTATAAATTTAGGGTTGAATGTATTTTTTAATGCGACATAATAAAAAAAATAAAAAAATAAAAATTTGTATAGAATTATAAAAAATGTTAAGGGTGGACAACCCTTAACACTTAGGGGTATGAAAAATAGATGTTAGCCGATTCTCAGACCTACTGAATATGCATGCAAAATTTGGTTAAAATCGGTAAAGCCGTTTCGGAGGAGTACGGAGACAAACATTGTGACACGAGAATTTTATATATTAGATATGAAGCGTTTAATTTTTAGTAAAGCTCTCACAATTTCGAAAGATTACGAACCTCCCGTCGAGGAATACGAAATAGTAGATGGGATAAATGAAACTTGCCAACCCGTGGACGCTAACTTTACCTCAGCGCGGACTGGACAGATCGCATGGGACAGTAAGTAATGATGCGGATGTTCCATGTAAGGTGTGAATTAAGGCCGTATTTATAGATCCCGCTAAATTTCTCTCTTAAGTGTGATCTCACTTGAAATGCACTCAAGCTAAAGTCAGTCAGGCAGCTAGAATTCTGAAATGGTCGCTATTTATTTAACACATATTACCAACGTCACTTGAAAGTTGGTCCTGTGAACGGTTCCTTTTTTTTATTTAACAGCTGTTTCATTTATTAAATAGTGCCAAAGTTGAAAATTACAGGATTACACATAACAGCCCGTTTGTTTATTTAAAGCAGTGTTAATAAACACAACTTCGCTTTGAAGTGAGATATCAGCTGAGATGCTGTCAAATTAAAGTCAACATCTTAAAAGTTCGTCGCTATTTAAGTCACTGCTTAAGACGGATTTTGACAGCTGACTATTGTTTATTTAAAACGGAGACTCAGCTGACATCAAGCTTTTAAATAAAAGCTTAATCTTACTTAATCTTAAATTATTAAATAGTTAAATACATTAAATATTTACATGAGATCTTACTTAAAGGTGAGATTAATTTACTAATACGGCCCTTAAAGTGTATAGAGTACCAGGAAAAACTAGTGTACCCGTGTGAGGACAGCGTTTCATTGCGCTTCGTTGCGGGTAAGGAGAGGAAGAACAAATGCCACCTAAGCGCAGATAGCCTCATCGTGGGAGGAAAAGCTGCAGATAGAAACGAGTTCACTCACATGGTAAGTGACGCACATGTTTGGCCTAGAACAGGGTTTCCTAAAAAGGGTACGCTTACCCCTGGGGTTTGCCATTTGACGGTAGGGGGTTCGTGATAAAATTATTCATTACATTGTCTCAATTTGCTACAAAATCAAACCCACCCATCATATTAACGTTAGAAAACTATCTTTTGGCACTGTATTTGTTACCTTTCATCATATTTTCAATAGCAGGCTTCATTTAAATGAATCTTCGGGAAAACTCTCAAAATCCGATTTTAGGCAACATATTTTTTTTTTTTTTTTCATTGAAGGTTTATTTAAACTACTATTATGATACCGTGTTCACGTATAATTTGTGGCAGAATACAAAGACAAACATAATAACACATTGTTAGCACTTAAATATTTTTGTGAAGGTATTTGTTCACACTATTTGCTCTGAAAACACTGAGGGTTCGACAGACCGAGTCGGCCATTGACTTTCGTACCAATCGGTCGGTTGGTCATATCTCTGTAAAAGTATTTCTACTAAATACGTGGTAGATCTTATTATTTTATTCAAAATCTCTTCAGCACCTAACAATATATTATAGCAAGATATCAGAATAGCGATGTTTTATTTTTTTCGGATGATCGTTGATCATCAGGGTTAACCTACATTTCTTATCAGGTTCATACATATCGAGTCCTATGAGGGTTCACGAATATTTTCTGGCTTTCTCCCTTCCGTCCATCCTAATAAGGTTCCTTTTGCTTCCCCCACACTTCCTGTCCCCAGATATAGGGATATTTGGGAAAAGAAAGTACAGGGTGGGGTCCCAATTCCTTCCAGAGTCCAGCAGTCACAAAGCCGGGGGATTCCAGTATCCCATTCATAGCTTTCCCCCCCGTATTGATTGCGGGGAACGATGTTAAACAAAAACTACTTTTATTTAAAACTAACCTCAAAATAAACGTGAAAATATGTAGGTAATTGTATGAAACCTCCGCTACAAATAATAATTATTGTTTTATTTGGAAGACCCTACGTTATACCTTATATTGTGTGTATGATTTTCACTAATACTTATACAAAATATTAAATTATGCGGAACAGAATTCCATACAGGGATGGACTTTTTCGTTTCATCCAAAATCCATCCAGCGATTGCTTCGTTTACTTCTCATGAACATCCAAAGCTCGTCACATACGTTCATATCTATATTACTAAGAGCATTGTTATTTTTCTTCCTTTGTTATAAAAATCTTTATATTTTTATCCCTAGGTGACCCTCAAGAGATATCGAAAACGTGTTTGTAAGAATTTATTTTCTTCGGCGACACAGATTACACATTACTTCGATGAAAAGACGCAACTTTGCTTTGACGGATACAACAAGACTAATGCCGGAGACACCTGCAACGTAAGATATACACGAAATATTATACAATACAATAGCAATACATCTTCTATACTAATATATAAAGCTAAGGAATTTGTTTGTTTCTTTGATCGCGCTAATCTCAGGAACTGCTGGTTCGAACTGAAAAAAACTATTACTGTTAGACAGTCCTTCGTTCGTGAAATGCTATAGGCTATATATCATCATGCTATGACCTTTAGGAGCAGAACATTAATGAAAAATGTTGCTAAACCAGGGAGAATTTATTACTTTTAGAGCTTCCTTTGCGTGCTCTGCGTAAACGGTTAGTTATGCAACAATTACGTACAAAGTGACTGTTCCTCTCAAAATAAATAATAATTATAAAACAATGACCCCTACATATGTCTGCTTGATTGAACGCAGGAAAACTTAAATCTACCAGACAGATTTCGATAAAGTTAATAAAATAGAAATCCCTTATCCGCAAATATTTTTTTCCCATACACTATCATGTGAACATGCCCATATTTTCTGTAATAAACAATTAAAGTAAAGCGCAATATTATGTTTATTTTTTCCAGGGCGACAGCGGTGCCCCTTTGTGTATCAAACACGAGAAAATTAAATGCATGTATTTGGTTGTGGGAATCGTATCTGGAGGAATCGGGTGTGCGTGGCGCAACCAGCCAGCCTACTTCACTAGGGTGTCGCACTATATTCCATGGATAGAAAGTATTGTGTGGCCAAATCAATAATCGTGGAAACGTTTCGGCACAAATCAATAAATATAATAATACACCTTCTTGATTACTGTATTATTTAATTTAAGATACAATAAAAATGAACATATCCCGCCAATACAATTACAATTTGATTACAACTAAGTATAATATTATATTATGATTGATGCAATCTTTGATAAAACATACGTGTTAAATACCATGTCATTTATGTTTATCTATTCTAAGCTATACATCTCTACCTATATATTATGTGAAATAAAAGGCTTTTTATATTATTATTATTTATTAAGCAATACCTATTCAATAAAATACTTTCTTGAGTATGATAACAATGTACCCACCTGCTTATGCATTATGTAAGTCTACCAAAAGTCGACACTTTCAGTTCCTAGACCTAAGCACTCAAAATAATTGTAGCAATCGTGAATCAACATATTAAGATAGTTACGAAATATTGCATCTTTTTAAAGGAATTGTCTATTGACGTAACACCAAAAAAATGTGAACCAAGCTATTAAGTTACTTACGAAATTTAGTATATTTTTAAGTCTTTTGTCTATTGACGTAACACCAAAAAATGTGAACCAAGCTATTAAGTTACTTACGAAATTTAATATATTTTTAAGTCTTTTGTCTATTGACGTAACACCAAAAAATGTGAACCAAGCTATTAAGTTACTTACGAAATTTAGTATATTTTTAAGTCTTTTGTCTATTGACGTAACACCAAAAAATGTGAACCAAGCTATTAAGTTACTTACGAAATTTAGTATATTTTTAAGTCTTTTGTCTATTGACGTAACACCAAAAAATGTGAACCAAGCTATTAAGTTACTTACGAAATTTAGTATATTTTTAAGTCTTTTGTCTATTGACGTAACACCAAAAAAAATATGCATGTAAACAACAGCTATTTACTTAAAAACATGAATTAGAATGAAGATTACGTTGCTTGTGTTTTGATAATTTGTTACTAATCCATTTTATGTAAAGTTACAATTATTTTTTGGATTGTAATGGTTTTTGAAGTCGATTTTTATTTTAACTAGATTTTTCCCGCGACTGCGCCCGCTTAAGAATTTTTTTCCGGGATAAAGTCTTCTATTATAAAAGTCACGCTATATATTTTCCCGGGATAGAAACTTTAAACATTTACGCAGCGCACGCAACGAAGCTTTCAAAAGTAATAAATTTTCCCCGTTTTTGCAACATTTTTCATTACTATTCTGCTCCTATTGGTCATTAGCCTTCCACGATACAAGGGCTATCCAACGCTAAAATATTTTTTCAGTTCGAACCAGTATTTCCTGAGATTAGCACGTTCAAACAAACACACTCCTCAGCTTTATTTAGTATAGTTAAGTTTTTATTATTTACTTTTCTGTTTTTTTATGAAACACATATTATAATTGAAACCGATATAAAAAGAATCATTCTAATCCTATTTTATTTTGAGGAGTTCTTTGCTGCATCTTCGATGTGCAAGGTCAACCAAAAATATTCTTAATATAATAGAGAGTATCTTGAAGCTATTGAACCCAACACAAAAACAATCATTTAAATATATGTAAAAAATATGTATAAAAAAGTAATTACGACGTTGTCGATATATAACTAGTTTTGATTTGATGTCTAACATTTGCGTAAAATTAAAAGATCATTATAATAACGACTAGCGTTGCCAGATTTTTTTTCAGTCTTTAAGGGACAAATGGTTAAATGGGCAAAAAATACGGGACTTCAGTTTTTTACCCGAGACAAATAAGAAACAAAATTATTTTGTGACTTATTTAATATTTTTCCAAGCATCGAATCAATTTTAACATATTCTTATCCGTTTTAACATATTTGTAACAATCAGTACAATTATAATCGTAATTAAAAACAGATATATATCCATTATTAATCGAAAACCGAGTCGTATTGATATGTATGCAAAAATGCGAAAGTTGCTTGCGTGAGTACTTGTTAATCGTAGATCGATCGATTGACGGGACAGAGCCTGTCCCGCCGGTACATTATAAGATAAAGACACATCACCCCTTTATTCCTGAAGGAAGAAATGCAACCAGAGCTCCATTAAAAAAAAAGTTCCCCGATTGTAATGACATGCATTTTTCAACATAGTGATGACCTAAAAACGGTTCTCAAGCAAATAAGGTACAACAAGTTGGCCCGCATTCTATTGGCAGAAAGTTAATCTTATTAGTATTTCTCTTAATGTTATTTATCGTAATGTCTGCCTCGATGGCGCAGTTGTATAAAGGTACGACTGCAGTGCTGAGGTTTCAGGTTCGATCCCCGGCTCAGGCAATGTGATATTCTACTCAGTATCAGCCCGGAGTCTAAAATTTGTATCTGATACAGCGATAGACTTGCCTCCTCTTAAACCAGCGAACGGAATACAAGGCGGAAAATGAGCGTATCAGTTGCGCATCTGCCTACCCCTTCCGGGATTAAAGGCGTGATTGTTTAGGTAACCCGATAAAAAATATTATTATTAGTTAATACTAAGTTTCAACCTAATATTTTGTTTAATTATAATAAACTAATGGAATGTATAAAATACTCTACTTCGAGGCTACCTAAAAAATATCTTCTACTTTTTAGTTCATTAACAGCCTATAATGTGGTACAATTATCCATTGATTACCCTACTGATTTACTAATATGCATTATATTGAACCTTCTAGTAATTATCCATGATAGCAAACACTTTAACATTACATATTAATGACTGGCCGAGTTCCCGATGGGATTTCCTACCGGAAAACATCAGAAACCATCTAGATACGAATTTTTAAGAAATTTTAGTTACTCACCCAGGTACTTCCATTTTATTGACAAATTTATAGATACCTATGTAAAATGCTACCGGTATGCTACCTAAATAAAATGCAGATACCGGTTTAAGCTGCAAGTCGTTTGTCACTCATGCCTTGTCAGGAATTTTATATTATATCTACCGGTTTACTACTTACTTATATAGTATATAATTTATAATGCTGTGTATTTATTTAGCATTAATATCAAAGAATAACTTCACAGTGGAAAACACGCGCAGCCAACATTCACAGGCAAAGTTGCAACTTGTTTACGCAAGAACAGATTCGCAAGCTTGGTGGCTCAGTTCGTAATTTATTGTTAATACAGTCGTAGTGTAGACATTGCCGCGAACACGCGTGTTAATTCATAAGGACGTAACATGGATATGTTTTGAGCGCGTAATTCTTTACACAATCATATTAGATATAAATTAAACTTACTAAAGCGACAGAAAAAATATGTAAAATATATCTTGGAAGACCACGTATTGCGCGTAAAAATCTAAAGTGTTATTCAATATATAAACCCTATGTTCATTCTATTTTATGTTTCTATTACAAAGGATAAGTTGTAAACCTTTTTTAATATTGTAATTTATTCAAACCAGTGAGACAATAAGTGTAGAGCCATGTACCGGGGGGCGCTGGTGTCGCTGGCGTTGTGTGTCATCGTCAAGGCCCAATTCGAGGGTGAGTATATTCATATAAACAATATCGGCTATGCATGTTAAGCCAGTGGCATCTCCAATATACATTAACAATAGTTAATTTAAAAATAACTGAGTGACTGATGTGAAATACTGACGATGGTGCAGGCAAGGTAAGATTATCTACGCTATGATGGATATTTTTAAGGGTGTAATAAAAGAAGCATAACGTAGAGCATAAGATTTGAGGTTGTTCACTCTGAAGACGAAAATATAAATCAGGTTGTTAAATGTCAACGAAACCTGTGTGACGCTCTTTTCATTGTACATATTTAAGATTCTTAGCATTACCTATCTTATTTTGACATCTGGTGTCCAGTTCCAAAACTTTTTGCATACTCGGGTTTATCGCTGATTACTGGTTTATTTTAGGGCACTGTGTTTAAATTCCAATATCCTAATGCACCTATTTACAAACCTCGCTTACCTGACTACGGAGCAATGCTATAATAAGTCTGTTTCGCAGTGCTTTCGGCATGACAGCCTTCGCAGTGCGAGGCATAGGCGCGCTGTGATTGGCTAATATCGAGATATAAGTTACTTCAGTTTGCTCACAGATAGACAAAGCTGAACAAAGCCAAAGAAGTCTATGAAATTGACGATATTATGCGTCGGCGCACACTATGCATCCTCATAGTATTGTTTGGGAACACGAGTTTCATTTTCATATCAGTTTTTAATATGAAAGTATGGACTCTATATCTATCATGGGAGCATTCAATAGAAAATGCATAGCGCCTTTGACACTATAAGACTGAGGGTTTTTAAAATGTAATAAAATACTTTATTCATCACGTAGGCGAACATAGTTGCACTTATGATAAGTGAAGGTGTACATCAGTATATTTAATAATTATTAAAATAAAATTGCTAATATACATATAACTAAAGACATTTTCTATTTGACATAAAATAAATGAAACACTATAAAGTAAACAATAAAAATCCAGCTCGGGCTGGCAGGAAAGAAGAAATTAAAAGATGTATATAATCTTAATTAACTTAAGGGGGAACGCGTCGCGGTCCTCACTTGTGAGGACGATAAAAGCCATAACCTAGTTAACCTACCAGCCATTCACTAGCTTTAATGGCATTTATCAATTAATAATGTTTTCAGGCGAGCCGTGTATAGATAACGACCTTGTGGGAGTGTGCACCGCCGTCGACAACTGCATATCAGCCCGCGAGGGTATCAGGAACCGAATACAACCCAAAGTAAGTTATGTCCATAATTGACACGTGATACCGGCATTTTTTTATTTGTCTCTCTGCAGATTAAGTCTTTAGGAAATAGGGAATAGAATAAGCTCTCACGTATTTAGATACATTAAAACACTTATATACTTAATACTTTACTTATTTCGTCTCTCTCAAATCTAAGTTAGTCGAAAAATAACAACAGTCTACAATTGTTTCAGAAAAATTAGCCTCAGTTGCCATTATAGTATGCTAAATAGTTCGATAAGTAGGTTCATGTTTGAATATTATGACGTTATATCTAGAAACTTGGATATAATACCAAAGGCCGTCACGATGACTTTCTACAGTCGTTGACGCTAATAGAAAACAAAAAATGTAAGGGAATAACATATATTAATAGTAACTTCGAACCTAGGGTTTGTCATTCCTATACATAACGTTAGCGTTAGCGATTGTAGAAAGACATCTTGGCTACGATCCAGAATCTGGATTGAGACTAAAAGATCCCACTGCCCTAAATAATTGAACAGCCGTGTGCTTAGCAATATTCAAGCCTAGTTGGGTGTGAAACGGACTGCCGAGACGAATGTCCACAAGTGTAAATCCCAAGGGCAGACACTTTTAACTTTGCTAAATATTATGTGTGTATTCTTTGTAAATTAGCGCTTGCCTCAACGGTGAAAGAAATCGTGAGGAAACATGCATACGTGAAGACTTCTCAAACCGGTTTTCAGGATGTGTGAAATTTACCAATCCGCACTAGGCCAGCGTGGTGGACTAAGGCCTAATCCCTCTCAGTAGTAGAGGAGGACCGTGCCCAACAATGTGACAGTATATATTACAGGGCTAATATTATAAATACTCAGCAATTGTACGTAGTACATTAGAAATCTCACACACGAACTTTATAATTTCCCACCAAACCCCACTCTGCACATCATTTTTTATACCTACAAATATATATTTATTGAAAACCTTAATATTTCAGTTGTGCTCCTTCGATAGAGAAATCGCTATCGTCTGCTGTCTCGACAATGTTCCTACAACAACTACCGCTCCTGTCGCCACTACACAGTAAGCCGTTACTTTAATAACAAATATTTATTACCACGTTTGCTCGCGGCTTCGCCCGCGTTTGAATTTTTCAGGATTAAAGTATCGCTTTTTATTCTGCTGGAATGAAGCTTTGTCCTTCCCAGAGTCGCAAACTATCTTTGTACCAAATTTCATCGAATTTGATTCGGTATTTTTTGAGTTTATCGCGTTTAGACAGAGAGACGCGGCGAGGGACTTTGTTTTGTACGAATATGTTAATGTAGGAATATACTTATGAATATTAAGTTAAGTTAGACCTATAAAAGCTATGCGGAAAACTTCATATAAGAATGAATGTTAGTTGACTACCTCATATATCTAGTTATTTCATGAACCACCTCTAGTCTGTCCATTTAATTTATGAAATAACTAGCTTTTGCTGGGGATAAAATACCCAGCAAAATTTCCCGGGAAAATATATACCCATATATTTTCTAGGGATAAAAAAAATCGAAATTGGTTAGTAGATCCTGAGGTTAGCGTGTTCAAACAAACATATCAGCTTTATATATTAGTAGAGATGTATCAAAGTATAGGAAATAAATTTGTAGATGCACCTACCGTGTTGACTCCTGCACCACCGTAAGGTCGACTGGTAAAAAATACCTTTGGCATTAAGTCCGCCTATATATGTCTCTATATATAAAGTGCTTAGATTAATAAATAGAAAAAAAAATCGATAATGCACGTTACTATGATTATGTGCATGCTATATGATCATGAAATCAGAAGCGCGAGATAAAATCAGGGATGTTATGGATATGAAATTTCGGATCTGGATACGGATATGGATATAGGAATAAAATTATATCAGTTTCGGATACGGTTACGGATTCGTAATTATTTCAGATTATTCGCTAGTTTCAGGTATTTTCGGTTACGGATAATAGATAAAAATAGTATGTAATACAGTAGAGCGTCGATTACAACTAACGATGAACTAATTGGGGGATATGGGTGTTCTAAACCAGTGTGTTTTGCTTTGAGATGAAGTTTCGGTGAAGTAGTGCAAAGTTTTATCACACTGTTTACATTTTGCAAAATTTACATTAACATGATTAAAAAAAATCTCGAAATGAAACTCTGCTTTGGACGCCTTTTTGTTCTTACAAATCAATTTAGTTACGTAACACAACACTTTTTCTTCACTTTATTAAATTAAGTGCCTACACATAAATAAAATATGATTATGAATGAGGTTATGTTTTGACTAAAAATAACAAACAAACTATGCAAGATTCAAGTGGCGCGCGAGCGGTGAAACAAAAACTTGTCGTAACGTATTATCCGTAACTTTTGTAACGGATACGGTTACGGTTATGGATATATTTTTATTTCGGATATCCGGTAGTTTCGGTTACGGTAACAGAGCTTCATAACATCCCTGGATAAAATGTTATCTTCCTTGCATATCTACATAATAATAGAACGTCACAACATTAGTATCTACCTGTTGCAGTCTTATCCCTTCAGTTACAAACCTCTTCTGACAGATTGATCAGTTTTTTTAATATATTTATTTATTCAAAAATAAGCATTTTAAGTAGACTCAACCAAACACAACGCAAAAACACAACTAATATGTTCCGCACGCATTAGGACCATCGCGCTGAGATGTTTCGCACCTGCCGAACCCTGAAAAGAGAAAAGATGGTATGCTATATATACATATGTATCTAAGAAATAGACTTAACGAAACCCAACGAAATCATAACTAAAATAGCACAAGAAACATAAATTTGCAATTTCGTTTATTTGGATGACGTAATTATTTCAGATACTTTAGTTTTAAAACCAAACTACTGAATCAATTGAGGACTGAGCGACTAGGACCTATAACAAAAGTATTCAATGTTAAAATCGTATAAAAACGAATATTGTTCACTGAATAAAAAAAATACAAATATGTAGTGATCTAGTATAATATTTGGCAACAAAATAACAATAAATGGAATTAATATTTCGTCATTGATTTTTTGTTTGTTTGAAAAACACAATATGGTAAGCCACGTTTTACACACGAAATTTTTTCCTACCTTCATTCAATATTCATATTTCAAAATTACATTTATAACACAAAATGGGGTTTAATTTATATCGGTTCCATAACCGATTCAGATATAATTTATATTATAAGGTGCACACATTTACCAAATCAATAAACAAAATACACATTACCTTTGATCCAATATTTAGATAAAAATATTTACGACTACTCTTTTTATCACCTTCAACATTCTAAAGATTAAATCGAAAACAGCATACAGTCGCCCCATTTGGCGGACAGAATTGATTGTATCAATTACCTAATACCAGCCTAAATTTGCTGCCCACGGAAAAATCTACGAGCAGATATTATGCAACACGGATTAATTATTCTCATTTCGTCTACGTCCTCCCCTTGTGGCGCCACACATAGCAAAAATATTTGCACTTGTTTGAACTCATGTGTGGCACGGGTAATTGCGTATTTGTGCAAAGTTTGTTTAAATGTTTGCGTATTTGCCATTCGGTATCGGATTTTCGACCACACATCAAAGCGTTCAAAGTTATCGAGTTGCCTGAAGGAGAACCGATTATACGGAAATCTAAAAGTAAAAGCCATAATAATTTATATTTGGTCAGTGCCTGTAACTGTGTTCAAATGTGTGGCAAAGTCTTTGTTCGAATAATTGTCTTTGTGTGGCGCCGGCATTACATTAATAACAGTTAAAAAATGCTAAACTGCTACTAACTACGACTGCCGATCAACTGTACAAACGAAAAAATCTGCAACGATGCACCATACACACATTCGATAAAACTGCGCAAATAAATCGCTACTTTAAATCGTTGCCTTATGGTATATTTTGGTGACGCGTGGAGAATATAGGACCGTCCGATATAACTGTGCAAACTCAAGTTGCCACGAAAAAACGTTGTAATGATTTGCTCAATGACTGCCAATTCAACTTGGATAGGAGTTTCGTTATTTAAATGTATATTTTTTTAAGCAGACTTGGGTGTTCAACAGAAGCAGCTTAATATTACTTTTCAAGCGCAATTTGTAATAATTACCATCAATTGCACCAAAATGTGTAACTGTGCAAATCATAAAGCGATAAGCACTACTTATAAACCAGATTTAAAGTTGGTCTCCTAACAATTTGTCTGCAGTTAACGTTCATTGTTAAGGCCCTCCCCCCGAGAAAACAGCCTTGAGCATTTGTTCCATAAATTTAGGCGCACAAGTTACGAACGAGAATATGCGAAGATTTACGAATAATTTTGTTACAAAATCAAGGTTAGGCCTGTTTGAAAATGTTGAACTATCAAAATTTTCCTTATTAAAATGTTTATCTAATAGTGTTTGTTACAAATTAAAATGATGTGTACTTTAGAAGAACATGCTCAGAATCAACAATTATAGTCGTATTTTCACTAAGAAATTAATAAATACCCGCATTATAAAAAAAGTTAAAGAACCAAACTAAAGTTAGTTTATCATATAGTTGAAATGTTTATTTTTTTAATATGTATTACTAGGTGTTGCTCGCGCCTTCGCCCGCGTGGTAACCTTGCCACAAACAACCTTGACATAGGTCCATGAACACTATAGCGATTATTTCCGTCACAGGTACCAGCGCCATCTATTTAAAAAAAATGATTATACATCACATTATTTCTCATGGGAACAAATTACCGAGATAAAAGTAGCCTGCGTTAAACCAAGACTTGGTCTACCCGTGTGCCAAATGTCATCCAAATCCTTGTAGTTCTTTCTGCGTTCTATTCTAGTTAACGTCCAAATATATTTACAAACTGTCGAATTTGTAATAATATAGTGAAAAGTAAAAAAAAAACAATATATAGATTCTAAAAATCCGATTGCCGCGCAGTATTGCTGGAGTCACTGCTTAATTAACCTTCATATGTATTTATATCGCTTACGTACGTGCCGAGCAATCTTTATAAAATACAACTGCTCAAAATTTATTAATTAGTTTTGGACATGAGGAAAATACTCATTTTAAAACAAACATTTTCCTTATAGCATTCAAAATATTTTATAAAATGGTAATGTATGTGGTCTCTTATCACTACTCTGCCATAAATGGTGTATATTTACTAAAAGGTTAATAATAATACAGCGTAAACTAGAGTATGTGATAGCTTTCGTATTTTTTTGACTTCTATTGATTATTTTATTTTAAGGCTAAACAACGTCTAAAAGTTTTGACTTTCTTAATATATATAGTCATGTATATCTTAAAAAAATGAGTTTTGTTTAATCTTTAATATTAAATAAAACTGCTTTTTGTTTATATTACAACCTTCCTGCAATATCCAACACCCAGTTTGTTGTAACTCTGACGCGCCACGGTCATTAACTCCATTCAGAACAAACCCAAATACAAAGAAGCCAGCCATAATCGACAGTTGTAGTTGTAGCAGAAACAAAATACATATTTTAACATATACTTACTTATTATTACTTCGGCTTCTATTACTGTAGTATTTAGTCTTAGGAGACATATATTTTTTTTTTAGCCGACTCCAAAGAGAAAGAGTTATCAATTCATTGTAAGTTACTTTTAATTTTAATCGGACCACGGGGATTTTGCGTTAAATTTTTATAACTTCGAAATATTCCCATTTTAATTTAAATAGGTATAGGACCTTGAACGTCATTTAATTTTAATAATACAAAGAATTGTCAAGAATAAGATTTTGATAATTCTTTGTATTATTAAAATTAAACTATTTTTCGAATTTTATCGCGATTTAATATTTTAGTTTTCTCACTATTTAGTTTTAAAATATTAAAACCGCGATAAAATCCGAAAATGTAGTTTAATTTTATTGTCTAACATTCGCGTAAACATAAGAAATCATTAATTCTTTGTATGTTGACTTCAGTATAGACTTAACATATGATCGTATTAAAAATATTGTTGTTTGTCTTTGAACTTCAAAGAAGCAGCATAAACTCCTCTTAAAAAAAGTGTTATTTTTTAAGTATCGGATTCAATCAGATGAGTCCGTATGATTACAAATCGTTTGACACCGCCCTGGCAACATTACGGGTCCATAATTATTTCACGAAGTTTTCCCATATGTAATTAGTACGGTGAAAAAAAAAGTATTAGTAAATAAATATGGAACTTAAAATTTACCTACATTATCGTTAAATCTATCCTTATTTAGACCAAAGTACTGTGGTATATTTCTGCTCTCTTACACATAAATGAGTAACTATTGCTTAAAAATGTATAAATTATTAGTCATCATATGGAAAAGCACAACGTAGGATTAACAAAAGGATAGTAGGTATCTATTTGTACCCAGTTTATGTGCCCACATGTGCAATTTCCTTGTAATTTATAATAATTTTCATGATTCATTGAATTGATTAATGCGGTTATAGTCATTTATTTAATATTAACATATGTCATTGGGTAAATTAAAAATGTAAATAGGTGCTTAATCTCCGCTTTATAATCTGTAGATATAGATAATATAATAAATAAAATTTCTTTTTATATTTGGAACACTTAAGAAATGACGTCACACGGCAAGGTGTGGATGGAAAGATATTAAGAACTAGCTTTTGCCCGCGGCTCTGCCCGCGTTATAAAATTTTTCAGGCTAAAGTTTTCCGTTATAAAAGTAGTAGTTTCTCGGGAGCCTATGTTCTTCCCAGGGTCTCAAACTGTCTCCATACCAAATTTCATCTTAATACGTTGGGTAGTTTTTGAGTTTAACACGTTCAGACAGACAGATGCAGCGGGGGACTTTGTTTTATAATATAATATTTAGAACTTTTAAAGTGGAACAATCCCGTCATACATCATTGTTGCATAACTTTAACCGTTTACGCAGCGCAGGCAACGGAAGCTCTCAAAACTTATAATTTTCCCCGTTTTTGCAACATGTTTCATTACTGCTCCGCTCCTATTGGTCATAGCGTGATGATATACAGCCTATAGCATTCCAGGAACAAAGGGCTATCCAACACAAAAAGATTTTTTCAGTTCAAACCGGTAGTTCCTGAGATTAGCCATTACTGCTCCGCTCCTATTGGTCATAGCGTGATGATATATGACTTTGAGCACTCCACAAACAAAGGACTATTCAACCCAAAAATAATTTTTCAGTTCGAATTGGTAGTTCCTGAGATTAGCCAATACTGCTCCGCTCCTATTGGGTATAGCGTGATGATATATAGCCTATAGCACTCCACGAACAAAGGGCTATCCAACGCAAAAAGAATTTTTCAGTTTGAACCGGTATTTCCTGAGATTAGCCATTACTGCTCCGCTCCTTTTGGGTATAGCGTGATGATATATAGCCTATAGCACTCCACGAACAAAGGGCTATCCAACGCAAAAAGAATTTTTCGGTTTGGACCGGTAGTTCCTGAGATTAGCGCGTACAAACAAACAAACAAACAAACAAACAAACAAACTCTTCAGCTTTATATAATAGTATAGATGACAAGACAGACGTCATGCATGCATTTTGTACTCAGGTTTTGTAGAGCCACGCACTGGATATATTGAATAGGTAAAATTTGCCTTGCCTTTAGCGAGGTTTTGATTACCAAGAAAATTTACAAAAGTACGCATCCGCAAGCGATTTTTACCGTGTTAACAACACGACAAGTTGTCTAAGGGAAATTTTCAAGCTTGAATAACTTGCAGCGAGTCACATTTATAGCATTATTGAGTGTCAACGCATTTGGTGGTTCTTGTTATTGCAGCGACAACTTTTTAGTCGAAACTTATCTTTAAAACATTGAAGGGCTAATTCCACCGGGTTAATATGGAATGAAAGCTGTGGATCTAGAAGGATTCTTCTTGCCGTGATGATCACTCAATAGGATCGTCTCAATAGGACATATAAGAAAACAAATATAGAGTCTTACTTATCAAAATTCCGCAAAGCTATGCTTAGTTAAACCTGAAATTTACTCGATCAGCTGTAAGTCAAAACCCGCCATCTTACCTCTTAATAAGGTATAAACTAAGAAACCAGTGATGTTTTTGATAACTATTTAAGCAATTATTAAGCACCTCCTAACGCTAAAACAAGTTTAAAAATAAGACTTATAATTTCTAGTTTTATTGTGCAATAAACCGTTTTATCTTCAGTAAACCGGTGACAACTACCCCAGACGATTTCGAGCCTCCTCCAGAGGAATACGAAATAGTAGGAGGTAAGACGGACACATGCGGGCCCGTGGACGCTAACCTGACCTCACCGCGCACTGGACAGCTAGCGTGGGACAGTAAGTACTAATTACTACGTATCAACTGCTATGAATGTTGCAAAGGAGTGACGATTAAATAACATGGAAATGTGCACATTATGTGCTCTTGACTAAGAATTGTATGCCTTATGATATGGTAGGCTGAATGTGATACCAGGTATTATGTTATATTCAGCAGTAAGTCTTATTGAATATAGCACGTATTTTATATGTACTAATAAATAACTAACGACTAGCTTTTGTTTAATAAATAGTCAAGGTCAGGGCGCTCTATTCCGTCTACGGAAGCTAATAAAATCGTGAACTCTTCGTATCGAAATCATTAACTAGTTTTGCTTGGTATTAACTAGGAGACGCGAGGAAAAGTTTTCAAAAGTAAATAACATTTTTAAAATTTTTGTCTTTCGTCCGTCCCTATGCTCAAATTTTCTTTGGAGAATGATGATTTAAGAACATTTTTAAGCTTTATTTTGTATAACATCATGGTTTATTTTTTGTTAAAATTAACCCATGAAATCAACTTCTTAAACAAGATAAAGCTATATTTAGTAAATCATTTGTATTATTATATTTCAGAATGTTTAGAGTACCAGGAAAAACTAGTGTACCCGTGCGAAGACAGCGTTTCATTGCGCTTCGGTGCGGGTAAGGAGAGGAAGAACAAATGCCACCTAAGCGCAGATAGCCTCATCGTGGGAGGAAAAGATGCAGATAGAAACGAGTTTACCCACATGGTAAGTGACGCACATGTAAGACCTTGACTAGTGACGGATAAGGGGTAACAAGGACAGTCGCCTTACCCGCATATAACTGATTAGTTCGCATTGGTTCTGCAGTTCAATAAGTTATTTAGACACAAGACCATGCGACATCTATATCTATTCTATACTTATAATAAATCTGTAGAGAGGTCAATTCTGTACATGAAATATATTTCCAAAATAACTATCAGGGGGTGATTAGGGATCGATACTGATGCCAAAAATGCAATTAGTAAAATTTTTGTCTGTCTGTCTGTCTGTCTGTATAACCGTTATAGAAACAAAAACTACTCGACGGATTTTAACGAAACTTGGTACAATTATTTGTCATACTCCTGTGCTGGTTATAGTATACTTTTCATCACGCTACAATTAATAGGAGCAGAGCAGTGAAGGGAAATGTTGGGAAAACGGGAGAAGTTACTCCATTTTTAAGTTTCCGCCGCGTGTGCAACCTTAATGGTTAAAGCTACACAGAAATCATGTATGACGGAAATGTTCTCCTTAAAATTATGTAAAAATATCCCACGACAGCATATGTCTATCTTTTATGGTTGACTCACAATAACACGTGTAACTCCCGATAGCTTAGCAGTTCGAAGCTTTCTCATTATATTTGTCTACTCTTACGTTTATAACACTCTCAGTCATCCCTAATTAAAAAAGTGAACATTATTAAATATTCCATAAAAAAGAATCATAGAAATCGGTATAGAAACACCAAAGTTATACATGAAATACGATAATAATAAGCCATCATGCGTGAATACTGAATCATGCTATAAGGATTATTTTTCTATATATATAAGGTCGCGAACGGACAGGCAGGCGGCTTGCTTGGCACCTAGAGGCTAGCGAATCACCTAGCGAGTAGCTTCGTAAAACGAACATTCTCGAACGTTCGCGACCGGCTCCATTTTTGAAGTCCGAAATCCACGCGGGCGAAGCTGCGAGCGAAAGCTAGTACATATATAAAAATGAATCCCTATTTCCCTTGGTCACGCTATCACGCGTGAACGGCTGGACCGATTTCATATTTTTTTTTGTTGTTGTGTTTGTTATTGTCAAGAGAAGGTTCTTCTTATGTGTTAACTGTGCGTAAACAAACATTGGATCCGTAAACATAATTGTTTTAAAAATATCTAGATCATTAAATTAGTGAAAAAAACTAGTGTAAAGTCTTTGATAAAGCATAAAATAGTGTATAAAGTTGCAGTGAATTCAAATACATCAAGATACCTAGGGAAAACAGTATATGATTGTTTTCAACGGTTACCAAATTCAAATCTTCCAACAAACAGCAAGAAAGTCTTCAAACTCTAAAAATAGCCTGCACAACTTTAAGAAAAACGAAGATCAATGAAAAAACAACATCTGAGAAGGTACGAGAGTGAAAAAATAAATAATAGTGCATTTTATATATCTGGAATTTGAAAAATCAGTTAAAAATATACATACTAATGCCATCTATGTGTCACAAGGACCACCAGATTTGAACTTTAAGCTAAAAAAAAAATATTTATTAACGCCATCTACAGTTAACAGGAAACAACTTTACGTATTTTAAACAAATTAATAAAAAAAATTCATATCCTACCACTAGAGGGCCTGAAACAAAATTTTATAAAAAATTCGTCAGCATGTCATCTTTATGCGCAGGGTGCAAACAAAAACTTCCAACTAAAGAATACTTAAAATGTACTTCATGCAATAGTATCTACGATTTAGAATGTGCCAATGTGTCCAGAAGTCATTTTTCTCGTTTCATGACAATAAAAAATAAAAATACATGGCAATGCCAGGCTTGCCATTGCAGCATTCCTAAAAAGGGAAATATTGATACCCCAATACGCCCAAGCGATGTTGAAGTCATGAAACATCAGATCTCACCAACTGAACAAAGCAATATCACATTGCGACAACGAACACTGAAATCACAACGTTACACAGCATCGACTGAAAATACGAGCATATCCGGAGACACTATTTATAATGAAACCAATGAAGCTCTAGTAGGTATAGACACAGAACCTAAAACCACATTGGAAAACTTGAGTGAATTAATTGTTATGCGTCTAAAAGAAAATAATATATCTATTATCTCGGAAATAAAAAACACAATACAAACAGAGATTAATACTGCAATTATAAAACTAAGAGAAGAATTTATATATGAAAACCTAGAACTATCTAAACAAAATGAAAAGACAAAATTGGATATTGAAAAACTAACAAGAGATATCGAAAGCCTAAAAACTGAAAAAGAGAAGCTCAATAATGAAATAGATAAGATGAAAAGTAAATTTATAAACATAGAATACGCTCCCCCAAACAACTCAAAGAAAATCGTCCTCTATGGCTTTGCCGATTATTATAAAGAGTCTCAAAACGACTTAGATAACAGAGTCATCGACTTATTCCACAACATTTTGCACATTGATCTCAACTATTACATTGAGGACACATATAGATTAGGAAAATTTTACAATAGAAACCGACCACTTGTCATAGAACTAACAAGCAAAAGAATAACCAAATACATATTAGATAACAAGCAGTATTTTTATGGTACAAGACTTTCAATATCAGAATTCCTCGATGATAATGGAAGAAAAGAAAGAAAACGGAATCATGAAGAAATGCTTAATGCACGCCAAAAAGGTCTCCATGCTATTATAAGGAATAAAAAACTATACATAGAAGGAAAACTAGTAAGCAATGAAAACACTTCAACGGATAATTATAATAAAAGACAACAAAACTATAATAACACTATTACTGAAAGCCAAGACTTGGAAAACAACTCTATTAATATCAAAACATTTCGAATCTAAAAGCCAACAATTTAAAATCTTATTTCAAAATTTTCAAAGCGTGTACAACAAACAAGATTTACTGGAGGCATTCATAGACCACACGCCGCTATATCAAGCTATTTGTATATCAGAAACTTGGTTAACTGAAGAGAAAATAGAGTATTTTCACATAAAAGGTTATACAATTGCAGCGTCATACTGCAGAAGCTCGCGCACAGGAGGGGGTGTGGGCATTCTATTACAGGAACACCTAGAATATATAGAGCGAAAAGACATTACGGAGAAGTCTATAGAGTATATTATCGAACTATGTGCTACCTAAAATAAATATTTTAATAAATAGAACTACCTAAAATAAATATTTTAATAATTGTAATATATTGGAATAGAAGAGAGGAGGAAACATTCTATAAACAATTAAAGAATATCTTAGACTATATAAGTATAAAATATAAAAAGTATAATATTATAATAGGAGGTGATTTTAATATAAATATATTAGAAAATAATTTAAAATCAAACCAAATTCTAGATCTCATGTTAGAATATCAGTTAAAGCAAAATATAAAAGAACCAACTAGAATCACAGAAAACACATCATCGTGTATTGATCTAATATTTACTAATTTTAAAAACCAAAATCTGTATACCACTGTAGAAGAACTAGGTTTTTCTGACCACCATGGTACCATATTTCATATGACACTACCCCAAAACACCCAAAAAACTACTTGGTATATATGGAAAAGACTTTTTAATTTTAAAAATATCCAAAAAGTTGAATTAGAATTAACTAAGGTACAATGGGACAACATTTTTCAGAACAACCAGAATATAAATACTAACTATAAATTATTTAATGATACACTAATAAAAATTTTAGATAAACATTTACCAAAAAGGAAAATACAATTACGCGAAAACTCAAAAAGACATTGGCTTACCATAGGCATAAAAATATCATGCAAAAATAAACGATTGTTAAAAATATTCACATCAAAAAATAATGATAAAATACTAACACAATACTACAAAAAATATGAAAAGATTCTAAAGCGTACTATAGAAACAAGTAAAAAAATTAGTTACATGAATAAAATAAATAAATCAAATAATAAAATTAAAACAATGTGGAGTATTATTAATGAAAAAACAAACAAAAAAATAGACATGGAAAAATGTAACATAAAATTAAAAATAAATAATAAAATTACCACAGATCCCCAAATAGTTGCGAATACATTTAACAACTATTTTGCTTCCATAGGTGAATCCAATCACCTATCAGCTAGTTGTACACAAGATGGAATACCTGTAATCTCCCCAACACAAAATTCCATGTTCCTTTCTCCCGTAGACGAAAAGGAACTCATAAATATTATAAAAAACCTCAAAAATAAAAAGAGCCATGGCATTGATGAACTTCCACCAATATTATTTAGACAATGTGCAAATGAACTTACCCCACCACTCTGCAAATTAATAAACCAGTCTTTTGATGAAGGCTTCTTCCCCGATCTTTTAAAAATATCTCTTATAAAACCAATTCATAAGAAGAACGACAAATCGGAAACAAGTAACTACAGACCTATAGCGTTACTCCCTACAGCATCTAAAATATTTGAGAAAGCAATGTATAATCGAGTTTACAAATTTTGTGAAAAATACAATATATTGCATGAAAGTCAAAACGGCTTTCGTGTAAATCGCTCCACTACCCTAGCTGTCTACAAATTTATACAAGAAGCATTAAAAATGATTAACAATAAAAGCTATGGAATAGGAATCCTATTAGACATGACTAAAGCCTATGACAAAGTTCAATTTAACATACTTCTCAATAAACTGTATAGTATAGGAATTCGCGGTAAAAGCTATGATTGGTTTAAATCTTATTTAAAAAATAGAGAACAAATAGTGGAAGTACCACATTACAATTTTAACACTAACCTTATACAAAAAATATACTCTCTGAGCAAAACTATTAACTCTTCTATTCCACAAGGTAGTGTTTTAGGATGCTTACTATTTTTAATATATATTAACGACCTCCCAAAACACCTAGACTGGCATTGCGTGTTGTTTGCAGATGACATATCTCTCCTAACCTCCTCCAGTAATAATAACAATACTAATCTCAACGAAAGAATCTACTCTATACTCTCCAAAACTGAGAATTGGCTAGCAAAACACAACCTAGAAATCAACTGCTCAAAAACAAAATTAATAACATTCCACCCGCCTCAAAAACAACTCTTAAATATAAACTTCAGTTACAACGGAACGAAGCTCGACGTCGTAAAAAACGCTACATTATTAGGATTAGATATAGACACCCACTTAAACTGGAAACAGCACATACAAAAAATAAAAACAAAAATATCCAAATTTACATATGCCTTGCGCGAAATAAAAAAAACTACTAACACACAGACTGCCTTAACCACATACTATGCGTATGCCTACGCATGGCTAAGTTATGGTATAATATTATGGGGCAATAGTACAAGCACAAAAAATATATTCACTTTACAAAAAAAGTTAGTTAGAATAATTGTAAATATCAAAGACACTGAAAGTTGTAAGCTTCACTTTAAGGAGTGTAAAATTCTTACTCTTCCTTGCATATACATTTTAGAGATAAGTAAATTTGTAAGAAAATATCCTAACTTCTTTTCCAAACGTGATGATATCAACCCTTCAAGAAATCTACGACATAAAAACAGACTCAATTTACCGGCCTCTAGATTACACATGTACTCCTCTAGCCCTTACGTTACAGCAATAAAAGTATATAATAAACTACCTAAAACAATAAGTGATGAACCCAAAAATAATATATTTGTACATAAACTTAAAACATTACTATATGAAAAGAGCTACTACTCCATAACTGAATTCTTTAACGATGAACTATAACTCTAATTTTGACTCCTTACTTTAAAATAATTATAAGTAATTCTAAATCAGCTAATGTTGGATTAAAATACAATTAAGTACATTAAATATAAATGCAGGACATAATAATACTTATTTACATACTATATAACATTGCTTTTTTATATTATTATTATTTTATTTTTTAAACTTCTTTAAAGAATACTTTTATTGAAGAAAACAGTTTCTCCCTCTTTTCTATGTTGCCGTGCCCTGCAGGGTCCACGATTATGTACTTCTTTAATTTATAAAACCTATATTGTAACAATTGTGGAGTGCAATAAATTGAATTGAATTGAATATGAAAGAAAAAATTCAAAAAATTGCGCGGAAAATTAGAAAATTTAAGAAAACTTAACGTAAATATTAATTTTATATAACTGTCAATTGTTTGAAATAACTGTCAGCGATTGACAGAATGCGCGCTGCAAATTCATAGTTAAGACGGGACAACGTCTGTCGGGTCAACTAGTTATGAATATTACTAGGTCGAAACTAGTGGAGAGTCACTCATATGCGACAGTCTATCTAGTTACATACCACTGTGATATCTTTTATAATTGCGGCGTAGCAGTGTGCAAGCATAGTTGTATATAGTTTTCTCATAGTAAATACACGACTTTCTACTCTTTGTAAATATTGGGTGCATTTGCGACAGGCTAACTCGATGCAAGTGGCCCTCCTGACTTTTAAAGTCTGATTAAAACAAAAGAAATTTGTCCGTAAATCTCTAAATAACCCTATAAAAATAAATACATTCATTTTATTGTAAATATTTTTTATAATAATAAATATACTTATCATTAAAAGTCAATGGGTAAAAATTTATACGCTCTGTCCCTATCTATCAGACATAGAGTCAAAGCCAATGCATTCTAAATAAATAAATATCGTAAAAGGGGGTGACTTTGTGTCTTAAGCAAAATTTTGTGATACCCCACTTGTCAGCAGATGCTTAATCTGAATTAACTTTTGTATATTTCGTTCAAATGTGACCAATTATTTTTAAAGCGGCGTTCCCTAGTAAAATACACGCTAACCGTATTCTTAGAAGCTAAGAACATTATTATTATATTTCTATTCGAAATATATCATATATAAAATATATCAATTTCGAAAACATTAAAGGTCACTTCTATAATATGTTATCTTTTTTGGATTCTTATTTTTTTCTTACAATGTCGATATTGTTTCATTAATAACATAATGAAAATGCCACTAAACTTATCGATTCCGTGTATCTTCCGCTAAAGTACACATGATTTTTATTAGCAACTAACGCTATTACACCAGTCAGCCCATGGTCATTTTAATTACGTTTAAAGATACTTAAGTGTCTTATTCGATGAATTTACGCTATGACCTGAGTAAGTACCAGAATTAAAAAGATTTCGCGGCCCATTTAAAAAAAAACGGCTGAGTACGGCTATTCTGATGTTTCAGAATATCGAGCGCATTGCTTTGTTTATTAAACTACGATGACTATACTTTCGTCAAACAAAGGACGAGCCGGCACAGCGACGCTTGGTTGGCGCTCGAATTTAAGGAAGTCGAGCGCCGAGCACGACGGATTTATGTCAAATATCGTCGCTGTCATATCAAAATGTATATTATAAAACCGTTTCAGGAAATACAAAAAATTAAAGAAGGTTTTTTTTCGGTAAGGTCATCATTTTACTATGTCTTTTCAACCATAATATCCTTAAAAACTGTTAGTAACTAGTAAAATAAATATAAAATAAATAAAAAAATAAAAATGCTTTATTCATCACGTAGGCGAACATGGTTGCACTTATGATAAGTCAAGGTACATGAGAATATTTAATTATTACTTAATTAAATTAGCTTATATAAAAAAAGACAATTTATATTGAAAATAAAATAAATGAAAAATATACTTAGTAAACAAAGAAGCCAGCTCGGGCTGGCAGGGAAGAAGAAATAAAATGATGTATATATGTATTTTTGAATAAGCAATAAGGGAGAAACGCGTCGCGATCCTCACCGGTGAGGATAATAAAAGCCCTAACCTAGCTAACCTACCAGCCTTTCACTAACTACCTAAGCGATGACTACCCGAAGAAGAAAGGCAGAAAGAAACTCTGGGCTTTATTTTTGTCATCAATTGTCCATTCTTTTATAATATTGTTATTAAATATATTTTTTTTAATAAGTCTTTTCTATACAAAGTCTGATTAATTATATAAGCTAATACACGCACATCACCGTAAAAGTGCGGAGAAAATCCACATAAAAGTATTTAGCAATAACTAAAAATTAACGAAAAAAAACAATAATACTAATCTATACTATTATATAAAGCTGAAGAGTTTGTTTGTTTGTTTGTTTGTTTGTTTGTTTGTTTGAACGCGCTAATCTCAGGAACTACCGGCCCAAACTGAAAAATTCTTTTTGCGTTAGATAGCCCTTTGTTCGTGGAGTGCTATAGGCTATATATCATCACGCTATACCCAATAGGAGCGGGGCAGTAATGGCTAATCTCAGGAACTACCGGTCCAAACTGAAAAATTCTTTTTGCGTTGGATAGCCCTTTATTCATGGAGTGCTATAGGCTATATATCATCACGCTATACCCAATAGGAGCGGGGCAGTAATGGCTAATCTCAGGAACTACCGGTCCAAACTGAAAAATTCTTTTGCGTTGGATAGCCCTTTGTTCGTGGAGAGCTATAGGCTATATATCATCACGCTATATTCAATAGGAGCGGAGCAGTAATGGCTAATCTCAGGAACTACCGATTCGAACTGAAAAAATATTTTTGTGTTGAATAGTCCTTTGTTTGTGGAGTGCTCAAAGTTATATATCATCACGCTATGACCAATAGGAGCGGAGCAGTAATGGCTAATCTCAGGAACTACCGGTTTCAACTGAAAAATTCGTTTTGTATTGGATAGCCCTTTATTTGTGGACCGCTATAAGCTATATATCATCACGCTATGACCTATAGGAGCGGAGCAGTAATGGCTAATCTCAGGAACTACCGGTTTGAACTGAAAAAATCTTTTCGTGTTGGATAGCCCTTTGTTCCTGGAGTGCTATAGGCTATATATCATCATGCTATAACCAATAGGAGCGGAGCAGTAATGAAACATGTTGCAAAAACGGGGAAAATTTTGAGTTTTGAGAGCTTCCGTTGCCTGCGCTGCGTAAACGGTTAAAGTTATGCAACAATGATGTATGACGGGATTGTTTCACTTAAAAAGTTCTAAATAATATAACAAAGCCCCCGCTGCATCTGTCTGCCTTAACGTGTTAAACTCAAAAACTACCTAACGTATTAAGATGAAATTTGGTATGGAGACAGTTTGAGACCCTGGGAAGAACATAAGCTCCCGGGAAACTACTATTTTTATAACGGAAAACTTTAGCCTGAAAAACTTTATAACGCGGGCGGAGCCGCGAGCAAAAGCTAGTAAATTTATAAAAACTATGAAACAGTGTACAGCGTGCATTCGCCTACATTTACAAACATAATATTTTCATTTCATATTTTGTCATAGATCTCGGTCAATAAAATTTAGATTATAAATTTTAAGGCTGATGCAACAAAATGATCGGTCGGTCGTCTATTATACATTGATAATTCAATGAGTCGAAATAGTAAATGGAATTTTGTAAACAAATGACCGTTCGCTATTTTTTAAAAAAACTTGAAACATTCGACAATATGATATGACAGCGACGATATTCTATAATCGCGTGTACGCGGTCCATCACGCGACTGGCATTTAAAATGAGTTAGACAATGCTGCTGTATAAAATGCAAGAATGACCAATATGATTTAAACTTCAAAATATACAATATATTATGCATTTTTTTATTGCTTTGAATAGCACGACGAGCTTCCCGCTCGCGTGATGGTAAACGATACGATCGCCCATAAACAGTAGAAACACCATCCAACACCTTGAATTTCAAAGTAATGTTTGGTATTCAACTGCGCTCGCCATTCTAAGACATGAGGTGTTAAGTCTTATTATGTCCAGTAGTTACACTGCCTACAATGTCCTTCAAACCGGAACCCAACAGTGACTACACACTGCTGTTTGGTGGCAGAAACAGACATTTATTATGTATTCATTTAAATTAATCTATAGTATAAATATTTTTAGATGCACGTACCTTGCTTATCTCTGCACCACCCTAAGGTCGACTGGTAGAAAATATCTCTGGCATTAAGTGGTATACTTCTGTTTACATAAAGTGTATAAAATATAAATAAATACTTTACAAATAGCCAGCGTTGCGTCGCTGTCCCGCCTCGTTCCCTGTTCGACGAAATCATTAGTACTCACACGCCCCACAAACTATGGAGTAATCGCGGTACTTATCATTAAAGGAAACAGCTGGCTAGATTTCTTACGTATTTAGTTGTATAAGAAATATGTTTTCAATAATAATAATATATAAGTAGATGTTTAATATAATATTATTTATCTACTCATAAATTATTTCCATTATTGTAGTTTATGAATGATTATGATATAATTTACAGGTGCTATTAGGTTTTGGCGAAGATCCGCGCAAAGTCAAATGGGATTGTGCAGGCTCTCTAATTAGTGAATACTTCGTTCTCACTGCCGCCCATTGCGTCACAAGCGCCGACAGGTGAGCGATGCTAAACCCCACTTTGAATGTTTTTTATTTATATTTCAAATCTCATTATTTTTAATTTGTGATTGATAGCGATTGGAAAAAGCGCTATAAGTATGGACTCCCGTGAACTAGTTACCTATATTACACTAAATACCTACTAAAGTATTTATCTACGTATTAACACCCATGTCTTATATAAATTATATTACTATATATTATGTAGTGTCATAATAATGGATATTGATAAAGATTTGAAAAAAAAAGACTAATAAAACTTGCGATTATTTAGAATATAAGTAAGTATTGTGCAAAAGACTATTTACTCCATAAGACGTAGCATCATTATCACGTGCTGCTATTAGCAATGCTGTGCGCGATAGGCCTTGGTTTGGACTATTGAGGCTATATTGTTTTGTATAACAATAATTGTTACTGATTACCTACTTACTGTATTCTGCAGCGGTAATGTCACGTATGCCAGTGTGGGCGTGCTGACGAGAAGCGAGGTGGCACCCGACAACACGTACAAGATCAGTGAGAGGTTCCGGCACCCCTCCTTCAGACGCGGCGTGTACAACGACATCGCACTCCTCAGGCTGGAACGAGAGTACGTTAATTATAATTAGTCTAATTAATAACTTAGTTTTGTTGATTCAGACTGTACCGTACCTGTAATAAATAGATACTTAAGAAAATAATATCAAATTCGAAATTACGCAAAAATAATACAAAAGGAAACGGTTCCTCCTTGCCCCAACCTTTTCCTTGTGAATCCATCTTGGGCGATAGACGTAATATGCGATCGTGGACTTTTCTGTAAGCTTTTAGATGAACTATAATTCTATAGTACATTATATGCTTGTTGTATCTCGTAGGGTTTATCCAGCGTAGGCCATAAGTTATTGTTAATTGTTTTTTTACGACTATTACAAAACTTTCTCATTGGCGTATTTGTATTACGTGCGCGGTACCACGGCCGCCTTGAGCCCTCATGTTCGGATCCTGAGTCAGGTTGAAGTGAAACTGGGTTTTTTTGTTCAGTCTTGTTCCCTATCGCATGATACGACGGAATAGGACGGAATGGCGAAAAGTGGATGCACTGGCCCTCCTACCCCTTCGAGAATAAAAGTGATAAATTTAATGTTTTCTGCTATTCAAAAACTTATAATTAATTGTACGGGATACCCTCCGTACAAAATGTCAATGAATACATGGGATTCTAATACGCTTTTACTTTACGTGGTTTAGTAAGTTCGCATTTAACTTTTATACGTCCTAGGAATGACTGCGCCGCAAACAAGTCTTCCAAAACCAGAGATACATAAGTACTTATGCCATTAACTATAAACGCCATCTTTTTCAGAGTAATTCTGGGCGAGTACAGAGTTCCTGCTTGCCTGCATGTCGGAGATACGGTGAAAGACGCCAGAGCTATGGCCACTGGTTGGGGCCTGCTGGAGTACAAGGGTAACGTCTCTGACATACTGCAAAAAGTAAGTTTATAAGAAAAAAATATCCAGTTATTGTAGGCACTCTTATTGTACTTACACAATATTCTGGTTCTAAATTAAAAACACTAATAATTATTATTTTTCTTTCGATTATTCCTAAAAAAATTATATAGGAAACTTTAATTGAGAATATTTTTTATCCCTAGGTAACCCTTAAGAAATACCGATCTCGCATTTGTAAGGCGATATTTCCACCACACACACTGGTTTCACATAATTACGACGAAAAGACTCAACTTTGCTTCGGCGGGTACAACGATACTCAACCCGGGGACACTTGCAACGTAAGATATACACAATGTTATGTGCAATAGACTTATGCGATACTAGCCTAAAAGGGACATTAAACCTTATGTGAAATGACCATATACTTGAATTGGTATAAATTGAAATTATTTCAAAAGTTTTACCAACGTATATCGTACTACATATTATTAATGCAATTATAGATTGACTACAACTGCCACAATAATTTTTTTTTTTTACAAGTTTAAATTTGAAGGTATAAGTATACTTATTGACTGCAGTTGATCCAAAGATGAGGAAATTTTCCTTGCAATTTGTTAAAAATAACATTTCAAAATAATGTGCATACTATTTCTATTTATTTTCTTTTTGCTAGGAGCCTTAAGCCCATATTGGCCATAGTTTGTGTAGGAGGCATTTTTTTGACTGAAGGCGGCTGAAGTCGAAATCAAAGCTGAGACGGAAGCTTATAACTAAAACCAACATTTTGAGAACAATAACTCACAATTTCATTAAATGTTTCTTTTTTTCTAGGGTGACAGCGGTGGCCCATTGATGATAAAACACAAAAAGATAAATTGCATGTATTTGATTTTGGGTGTCACATCTGGAGGCAGAGGGTGTGCGTGGCGCGGGAAGCCAGGCCTGTACTCTAGGGTTTCGCACTACATTTCATGGATAGAAAGTGTTGTGTGGCGTTAAAACGCTCATTCAAAACAAAATCTAGAATTAAATACAACTTGAATATTGTTTTATTCAAATTTTAAGACAATATTAAAATATTAATTCCGCCGAATGAATTGCATTTTGTTTATAATTATAAGTAACTAGGTATTGCTCGCGACTTCGCCCGCATCTAGCCCACTACAAAAGTAGACTAAACTGTTTCCATAGTAATATAAGCGGTCTTTGAGTAAGTCTAGAAATTTCTGTAGTGATTAATTGGGCATCTGTACAATGCTAATTTATTTCAAAATCAGAAAAAAAATATTACCTATGTCTAGGATATGTTCCAATCCGATGAACTGATTCTGCGTTTACTATAAGATTGCAATCTTAAGTAAAATAAACTTCAATACGTAAATATTAAATATTCACCTACGCTAATACTTAGTCCGAAGGTTGTGAAACAAACTTTTACGCGGATGCGATCAGAAAGCAAGTAGGTACTTACCGAATACGATAGCTACAATACGATACAGTCGTTTTCAATAAACGATCCCAATCTCAATCTTCATTCCGATTCCCAGCAAGAACCAAATACCTCATTTGTAAGCATGTCAAAAAAAGCTTTGTTCTCATTGGTCCATTTTTGATATAGATGGAAAAGGCGATTAGAATCGTTTATTGAAAATGGTGCTAAAGGCTTGTCAACTGTATGCACGATCTTTCAAATGAACTTGCATTACAATTTACAACCTCATCCATTTATACTGTCGAAAGCAATAACGACCAGACCCACTATTTTCGGATCGATCTCGACAACAAACCTCTCGGAAAAGGTTATCTACAAGCAAGTCAACTAAATGATGTGTTCAGATTGGTCGAGATATATTATAATGCAATTAAAATTGGCATTGAAATTTGAGTCGACTTTAGAAGAAAGTCCACAAAAATTGTTTATTCATGATATGAAGCTTATAGATATTAAATGTAACAAATCTTGATTAAACAATTTTCTACTATAGAATACTCCGATTTCTTCACAGATAGCTGCAATTTTGTATTAAATTTTACCACTACTTATTTTGTTAATTATATTTCTAAGAATTAAACACAATATTGTCAATGATTTGTTTATTATTTTATACATATTTATGACATTAATATCTAAACACGATTAGTTATAATATACGATTCTCGTAAAAAATAATCGCACAATGTGCGTACCTACACGAACTTAACATTAAAAGAGACGCAGCAGTAACGTTTTCTTATATGTACACTTTTGTAATATGCGTACGCGCGGTACATGTAGTACGAAGTTATCTAGATCACTCTCAACAAGCGCTCTAAGCTCGACTCATGACGTGAGAATCACACAATTATTATATTGCAAGGCTAAAATTCTGTATATCATTTTATTTATTCTACACCTATCTAATAATAAAAACTTATTACGTCACGAAATCTTTTCATTTTGATCTTTCATCGCGTCTCGATAACGTCGTGACTTTAATAATTACTATAACAGATCTGATTCGAGCGACGTGAGAGTATTTCAATAAAGCCACTGCTGCGACGTCATCCTGCGCGTCAATAAATACAGAGATTACACTTGCGCGTGTATACATGGCGATGAGTGCAATTATACATATAACGCGAATAAAGTCTGTGGCACAATCACACTGGCACGCTGTCGCACATCACGCTGCGGCTGTGTGCGACGTGCGTGGTGTAGTGCTCGCACGCTTAAACGCGCGAGGCCCCCGCGGCCAGGTCCACGGCTAATACGGCGGCGGGGGCGGCGCGTCCTCAGCTTTTTTTATGGCGACCACCGCGACGCCGTCGCTCGCGCCGTGTCTGAAACATAACATATACATTATTCACTAACACTAACACACGTCTTTTATCTCCGAAGAAGTAGGCATAAGTGCAACTAATGCACCCACATTTCGCTGTGAATGTAACAGTATGGAATTGTTTTACCTATATACTAATAAATGAAACCTAAACTCCACCGCTTTTGAAGCACATTGCGGGCTCGAAGGAGTATGAGATTTGGCATAATGTAAGTTCATAGATTATAGAGAAGTGCAGAAAAAAATAGGATTTATGTATAATATGGTTGGTTACGAAAATACAAACTTAAATTATTAAATTAAATTATTTGTTTTAATTTTGTTACAAAAATGCCACAATATAATGATACATAAAACTAAAATATTCCTCTTACCGCGCCCGTTTCCCCTTCGGCCCATCGTTCATATGCGCGCTCATGCTTCAGCCACTCTTGGTACTTGTACCACCACTCCTCCCATTTGACATAATCACCCAATGTGAGTCCTCGTAAATAGCCACGCTTCTTGTAGTAATCATAACGCACACGCACGTCGTCCCAGGAGGGTAAGCCGACCGGTGCCACCGCCAGTAATTCCTCTGGGTAGCTGCCCGGAGGCGCAGCAGATGTGGGCTCTAAGCCCGGGTAAGGCTCCCGCGAAGGTGCCTCAATAGAAGGCTCGATGCGAACATGTAAAGTGGTCTCTCGGCGTGTGATACGCATGTTCTCCAGTCGCGCCGAACGGTCTGCGGACCATTGCGCCATTTTACCAAACCGCTCTGACAGCGTAAGCCGGGCCGGCGCAGCCTCAGAACTCGCATCCGATGACGAAGAAGATGAACTGTCATTGAGAGCAGCAGCGATGGCAGCGGGTGATACGGCACGCGAGCGACGACGCGTGGTCGTAGCGCCGGCGGCGGCACCGGGCGCGCCCCCTACGCTAGCAGCGCCGGGCGGTGGCGGCGGCGGCGGCCGGCGCTCGCCCTCGCGCTTGATGTGCGGAGGCGCCGGTCCCGGCGCGGCGGGCGGCGCCCCTGGCCGAGCAGCCATCTGCGAACGCTGCCACTCCAGTACCTACACATAATTTTGAATTTAGTAATATTCCAAAGAGTAAAATGTAACTACTAATTATTATCCAAAATATTAAGAACAAAAAAATGTTTTATGTGAAAAGCATCACCTTCTCCTCTCTGGTACGCTTGCTGCTTTCCCGTGCCTTCAGCAACTCCCTGGTAGGCTGAACAGCTCTAGCCACACCTGAGCGAGCTCGACTCGGTGATGTTGAACCCATCCTAAACATTTCCAAGTACAATGTATAATATTACTAACAGATGCATTTGGGAAAGCACAAGGAAGAATAATAATTTATTTAATTATAATTGAAAGAACTATTTAAGATTAAAGTACATCAAAATATAAAAAGAAAAATGAAATACAATGAATCTCAATTATATATTTAGTTATTTGATGAAAATGGAAGATATGACAGACCTCGGTTTACCAGGCGGGGGTTTCGGCGGCGGTACTTTCTTGTTCTTTGCGGAGCACACCGAACACGACTCATCTGAGCAGCTGCTTACAGAAGATCCAGAAGGAGATGACTGCAAAGAAATAAACAATATCTCTTAAATTGTTTATTATTAAAATGATATTCATAATTTCTAGTATTATTATATTAAAAATTATGTAAGGCGTGGAACCAATATGCTTGCATAACGTGAACTATTTAATCTTAAATCAAAATATTAGAAATGAATATGAAATCATTGCTTGAGAATGATTGGATTATGTTCAACTGTTACAATTCTGCAAGACCCGATTACTACTAAACTAACCTTTCTAGGATCAGGCGGCGAGGGCGGTCGCTGCGGGCGCGTGGGGGCGCGCGCGGCGGCGGGCGGGCGCGCGGCGGCGAGCGCACGCGCGGGCTGCGGCGCCGCGCCGCTCCACCTCCCACCGGGCTGCGTCTAACAACGCCAAATAACAGTTAACCTTCACTCCAGCCTTTACAGGTGCCACAAGAATAGATGATGTCCAAGAAAATATATTATGTTCTTAATGAAAAAGCAACCTTTTATTATCTTTTCCAACAACTTAAATGCTCATTAAATTATCTTCAGTGAAGATTACTTTGTGACTAATTGTTATTGTAAAGTGTGTTTAGCATTTCATTTTACCAAGAGATATACTTACGGTTTTTGCTCAAAAATTCTAAAATATGGTTTAAATGTTGAAATGTACGCCAATCTTATACAATGGAAATAAGTTGGACAGATATGGGCGCTCTCAACCCAATCGGTGATAAAGCTTAAGCTTAATGCGTATGTTTTCTTTTCTTTTGCTAAAATCACTAAAAGTTCGAATTCTCATTCAAATAAAAAATAAACAGTTTTACCTAATCGGACTTCGCCGCGGACTCCTCCTTGGACTCCTGCGCTGAGATCTAGATCTTGAAGTTCTAGGTGAGCGGCGCATAGGTGACCGCGAGCGGCGGGTGATGGGCGACCGCGACCGGCGACCGATCGGCGAGCGAGAACGCCGCGTCATCGGCGAACGAGACCGTCTACCGATCGGAGACCTGTCAAAAATATTGCTTTATTCACTAAAATTCTAGGCCAATATTCAAAGTGTAAACTATTACAATTTGCTCAGTACAAACAAATCCTTTATGTTGCCTCTTGGTTAGGGTGTATGTTTTCCCGCACTTTTTCATATTATGCTTTATTTATGCTGACTGACAACACACAACTCAACAGCCAGTAGCATGGAATATGCATACAAGCTCCTTTGTCCTTACAAATATCTTATAGGAAGCAAAATAATTTTTGTGTATACTACCATTTATTTTGCTCTAAATCAATTGATATAAAAATAGTTTTAATAAACCATAACTTGATATTTAATGTAATAAAATGTCATTATTATACATAAACAATAACTAAACCCAGGTGCATTCCCCTTCGGTTACAATTTTCCACACAGCTGACAACTCATTCTAGACAATTATGCATAGTGCATGAAAATTTTCTTAGTTAAAATAGTATAAAGACCTTTAGCTTGCAAGTATATAATTATTTTTTCTGAGACAAAGATAATACAATCATAGGTATTTAATGAAACAAAATAAAAATATCTGAATTCAATAAAAAGTCAAGGAAATAAATTAAAAATATTAAATGTTAAATAAAAAAATATGCATAAACAAATATTTAATGATGACATGAAGAAAACTGCAACTACCCACAGTAACATCACCCAGAACGTTGAATTTGACATTGCACTGCAATCATCATCTTGAAACATTAATGTTAAATCCCAATCATTCAATAATTACGCCGGCTAGAACGTCCTTAAAACCAGAGCACCACAGTGCTTGCGTTAGGCTCCTAAGCCGCAGAAATCGACATCGACGCGTTACTGACCCAAACGGACTCTTGCATACAAGACCTACTCCTGGTAATGGTATTTCATGCACTAATTATAATCAATCCAATTTGAAGCAATTGGATGATTACACCCGCATAAAATGCAATAACCAATACCGCTGGACGCAGGCACCATAGTACCTATATAGTATGGCCGACGAATTTTTCTACGCGAAGACCCATAGAGCTAAGAGAAGAGCAGCTGCGACTGATGGCAAACAGCGACGACTAACACGAAGCAAGGCCTATATAACACCTGTTTCCAACGAAATGGAGAAAGGCACAAAAAGAGAGAAACACCTAAAAGTTTACCTGGATCTAAGAGCTGGAAGAGGCGAACGTGAGCGGCGGGGCGAGACAGAACGCGAGCCAGCGAGATACATCTGTTTATAGCCCGTGTGCCTCCATCTGCAGGACAAAACGTGCCATACTTCGTGAGAAACCAATACATAGGGATAGTTGACTACAAATCATCTAATCATTTTAGTAATCATAAAATACTTCGCATATGTTCTTAAAGGCTTGAATTGCCTACCGAGTTAGCTACTACCGCTACGACGAATGATCATTATAATCTCAAGAATTGCCGTACTTCGGAAACGACGTGAAGACGTCCCTCACGTTTAGATACAAAGGAATTCTAAACTAACTTGGCAACTTCGTCGAAAATAGCGCCCAACATACAGTTCAAAACAACTTCTAGGTTATGTTTAAATGAAGGTATTACGTTGCTTATACCACTTATGTATCTTATTACAATCTACCAAATAATACATTCAGGAATTGAGCTATACAATCTAATCGGAAATAGCGCAGCACAAAACAATTAAGTGGAGATGGCTTTCTAATAACAAGAATTAAATGCAATTAAAACTACTACAACTTAAAGATGGTTAACCTACTGTGATGGAACTTCCACATACAAAAGATCAACCGCCTGGTACGCTGGAATGTTTGTTTTTCAAAACTTAGGTTTTGAAAAACAAACATTCTGGGCTGATAATAAACTTTGGTCTTTTGGTTGGTTGTACAGGGTAAAAAAAAAAAAAAATAATATAATAACGTTCTGGTCATAAAAAAGTAAAAAAAACGTGAGCATAAAAAACAAATATAAAGTGTTCATATATATATATATATATATTATTTTAAACACATCATGACGTTTATCCTACAAAGTATTACTGGTAAATTGTGCACCAGAATCAATAACCGCTATTGCCAATCTCTAGAAAAATTATAAAAAATTAACTACTGTCGCGTTCTTGCTTCTGAATGAATATGAAAATGAGCAAACAAATAAATTGTAAAATAACCTGCAGTGAAATTTGATATCCACTATTTTCACCAGTTTTAAAGACGTCAAAAACTGCACCGCCCCACATGCGCCTTGACTGAGGCACGATTGTGTTACAAAACAATAATTACCTATTAGGGTCTTTCTCCTCAACCTCAAGCAGTTTTCGGTCCCAGCTTCCAGGGGACGCCTGCCGCGCTCGTTTCATCACATTGTCTATTTCTTTACGGCGTCCCGCCGGATTCGATGGATCTATGAAAATAAATTATATTAAACGCCTTATAATCCACGCTTCGCAATAATATCAAATAGCGACATACAAGCACGTCATTTAATTCCATAATGAGGTTTTCACCGCAAGGCTGCCTAGGCGGATAACTATATTGTGATCGACGAGTATCGTGTTTGTTTTTACAAGAACATACCATTCGTTTCTCGATAATTTTGCAAGAAGAGTGGCGAATACGAATAATAACATGGTGCCGTATCTAAGGAGTAAAATCCGAGCATGTTTGGCATACGGCAATCCTCGTTTTTAATCCGACGGAGTATACAATGCATTTTATGAATAATCTACCCCAAAATCATTTGAATCAATCAATCAATCCGGGACTCTAAAAATCCCGGGATAACAAAATTAAAGGCCGATCGGACGGTTTTGGGCACCATCTTGGACCCGCCACCTTGATTTTTTATGGGTCACTACAAGCATTCTTGAGACCACCACCAATCTGTCCCTAGCCTTTGCCAAGTCATGAGTCCATAACTAGTCCATAATCTTGGGCCGTCCGCTATATTGGATTTATAATGACGTCACTTTGCAAACCATTAATTGTCATCGCAAACTAAACGTGTGCACAGAATTTTATCTTAATGAGTTGAGGATAATGGCTTTAAAATTCATTTGCAAGATTCGATCCGAACATACGTATATACAAACATTGCAAGTCAATTATAAGCTTGTAATGAAATAAGAATAAACGTTAATTCACTCATTTTCTAGAATCTATTGTTTACTAGCGAACAAACAGTCAATTATGATTAATTTAGGACTAAGACGATATAACGGCTAAAATGTTGTCAGTCATATTATCGTGATAGGGGGCGAGCCTATCGCCCGATATGGCGATAGGCTCGCCCCCTATCACATCATGGGACGGAACATACTTGGCGAAAAGTGGGTGCCCTAGTTGCGCCTCTGCATACCCCTTCGGGGATAAAATGCGTGATGTTATGTATGTTATGCATATTATCGTAACAGCGATATTTAAATTATTCCATCAACGAATGAATGAATCCCTCCTAGCAGAATTTCGGCCACGGCAGCCAATCTCAACGGAGATCATACAAGTACGCAGGAGATATTAAAGTGCCCAAGTGTGTGCGCAATGCACTCTCTGTTCCTTCATTCTCATAGTCCGGTGCGACGGTGATTGTTTCAGTATGAGAAATAATAGAAAAGTAATAAATATAAAAATGGTGGTACTGACCAGTTATCCGCGAATGTTGCGGATTCCTGTCCATGTGCAGGCGGTTTTTGGAGGCGGTCTCCACGGCCCGCGACACCGACCCGTTGCGCCGAGACGACATCCTGCAACAGCGCACAAGCTTATTCACTGTCGGTATACTTCGTAGTAAGTCAATGTGGTAATGAGTTTATATAGTATATAACAGTTAACGTAAATGTTCCGCAAATCAGAACACGCACAGATGTGGCGGGTCACACAACAGAATGTTAATGGTTACACTCGTCATCCTTAAACATTAGATATAGTAATAATTACAATGGCTACAATGTTCTTTAAACAGACACATACAAGTGTTTGACGCAGGTACTTAATAGCAGAAATAGCCAATATAATGATTCATTTAATACAAATTGGTCTTAATGGCGCAAACATCCGATTCTTTTATTTTTCTAATAGCATGTGTCACCAGTATACATTTGATAGTATAAATTAATCACTATTTGAGGAAATAACTACTCTTAACTCTTAGCGCATCATGTCTGAGTAACTACACGTCATTAAAGGAGAAAGTCCAACTGTGTATTGAAGTCCGTCCCGCATAGTTTAGTTTATGTAACAGTAAAATTTGCACACAAAAGGGAACAATTAACGTAGTTCCAAATGCAACAATAATTATTTTTTAATGTTAGGTTTTTGTATCATACAATGATATATTTTCATGTATATTTTGAAATAAAAACGTTTGTAATGCAATATCTCTCTCGTAATCGTAATATGTAATTTATGATAATTAGGTACACGCCAAATATCTGACATGAACACGGAATTATGTAGGTCATAAGGCCAGCTCCGCGAACCAGCTCTAATAAGCAACCACTTCCCGAATAGATTTTTTCAATTCTAGATAAATAACCTTTTGTTTTAATAGGATGTGTAAAATAAAATTGCTTTATATTTATATCTATTCTGTTCGAAACTTACCACTTTTTTATTTTACATCTATGGTTCAAGTCATTATAAAATGTTATTTTGAAGAAGAAAGTGTGAGGTTTTATGCAGTAACACCACATCAAAATAACCCTTACATTACATTTTACTCAAGCAAAGTTAACTAACTAAAAAACTTAATCCAGAAATTCCGTTAACAATAACAATTCTATCTTACTTTGTTACTGGAGTAGGAATTTTATGAATTTTGGTTAAGGAATTGGTAATTGATTACATTTTTTTATTTTGATTACTTTGGTTTCCATGTACTTTTTAATGTTGAATAAATGGAATAAAATAATTAATTATTGTACACAGCAGTCAACTGCACACAGTCCCAACTTTGATTTATTAATCAGATTTTCAACAACATACATTTAATTAATTTCGAACTTTAGTAAAACTCTCTAAATTTATTTTTAGACAGTAAAATTTACTTCAAAATTAGATTTAATGGTAACCGTCTTTTCAATCATAAAGAACTCTGGAATGAACTCATAATAATGTAAGTGTGGTTACTAATTAAAGTAAACTCAATTGATGATTGAAATGTAATCAAAATTACTATTCTAATTACATAAGTAATTAATTACACTCTACACTGGCTAGAAAGTTTTATAGCGGAACACAATATTTATTAGTTTGCAGCGTTATCTACCTAGTAGGACACTTACATAATACACAAAACCTACAACCAAGTAACGGAGAGTGCATTTTTGTACCAATACAGAAACTGGGGTTTACTAATAATAAAATGTAAGTGGCATGTATTTTATATGTATTTACTACAGGATGTCATACAGAAAACATATTTGTATCAATTTCAATTGGGAATTAATACAATAAAAATAACATGTTTATAATTATAGTAGCCACATTCTGGAAATTTTAACATCACTACAGATACTGGGTGAGAAAATAATGGCAGCTACAGAATATCTACCAACTCCTAAAGATGGGCAAAGATAGAATTTGATTACTAAATAATTTAAAAAATACTAATTGTTGATTAACCATTTCCAATAAAAACAATCACCATATACAAATTTGCTACAATAAAAATTTCTATTCTATGCATGTAATATAATTTTGAATTAAAAAAAGGACATAACTTCACAATGGATAGGTCTTGGTAAATGAAATTTTGTGTTCCGGATTACCAGGCAACTGATCTCTAATTTAACTTTGGACCATTACTTCCAGAACACCCTGTATAATTTAACTATAACAACATATCAATCTATTATGTTACATGATCCCCACCTGAGAACATTCATTATGACACATGCATGAGGTTAAAATACATAAGATGATAGTTGGCTACAATAAATGAAATAGAAAGAGGAAAAAAAAATTATGTCCAACACCAAGATCTGTTGTGGTTCCAAATGAAAATACAAGTTTTATATTGTAGATATTGCAAACCATGAAGAACTCGCAACTATGCCAATTTATTTGTATAACCAACAGACAATCATAGATCATTTTGTATTTTTCAGAGATCATAGTAAACTAGTGAAATGAGTCTAATTAATCTCTACATACTATCAAGAAAGTAGCTAACCATAGAGCCAAGGCTTCTTTTGTTAAGAGAAAGGGTAAGGCCTTTCATCTACAACACTGGCCTTGATAAAACTCACATTCATTAAATTCTTATGAAGAAATATCAGTTACTTATACAGGTCTCTAATTTTTTCAGTCAATCAATATTAAAGCTATGTTTTGTTTTTATGTATAGAACCTGGAATGGGCTTCTTTGCTAGATTATTCCTTTTGCAAGAAAGTATACACACTATCACTGCTTGTTGTATTAGAGAATGGTCTTATTGTTCATTCACAGGTATTTTATGTCTGAAATCTGGATATATTTTTTCTATGTTGGCATTACTTTTTGTCAAAATTCTCGTTATGTTTAAATCTTAATGTGTTTTTTTTAAATTTGTGATTATAAATATCACATCATGCTTAAGAATAGAAAGTAGTGGCAGAAGAATCATGCTACCAATATGAAGTTTGGTGAGAAGAAAAGCCATGTAAAGGTCCAATAATTCAATTTGAAAATGTTTGATAGTGGGTTGTTATTATGGCAGGTATATGTAATGTACCTATATATAATATTTCACTGTAAATACACTACAATACTTTCATAATATTCATACTATAGGAAACCCCAGGGTTTCCTATATTTTTTACCTGAAGAGTTTTTATTTATTTCAGGTACACCTGAGAAAACTGGTCAGTATTACCATGTGTCACAAACACATATAACTAGCCAAGCTATAGTATTCATTATTGTAATCACTAATTTTATTAAATTAAACATTCTGTTGGAAATCATTCTTTACATGTAAAAAAAAAAGGAATGGCAAAGTTTCATGTGGCACCAAACATAGTGCCCTGAAGTAAACACAAATTAGAGTTACAGGAAATTATTTCTTTTTAACTCTAAAATAATATCATGTAATGTTGCACAAATTACCCATTACAATGTTTTGGGAAATATTATTAAAATATTTTGTGTAGGAGGATTGGACAAAACTTCACCTGGCAACATGGCGCATGTTAGCCAACTTTACAATTAATGGTAAAATGACTATGAATGGACTATACTTTTAGTTATTATTATGCTTTGTCACAATTTACATAATGGGCAGAAACAATATAATTGATAATTTGGAATGAGATTCACAAATTTATGATATTCATCTTGTTACCAGTCATTATAGCAAGGTAGTTGCTTCTAATTAGACACCATAAACTACCAGAAAAGATATTATGTCTAAATTTTAGAAAATAATTTTATTAAGCTTCTTACTTTTGCTATTTGGATCATAGAAACTAATGGCCATATCGTTAATTGGGGATAGTTGACAGATATCATGCAGGAAAGGTATGGAATAAAAGGTTTGTGTATTATATATAAATGCATAAGATTTTTCATCTTAAATTGAATAAACGGTTAATCTTCCCGTTATATCATTCAACTCCGCCCAACATAACTTTCACAAGATGGCCGACTATTGATTTTCACCTGCAGCTAAAAATTTATAAAACTTACCTCTAGCGTAACGTTAACGAACCGGGTGGAGCGAGGGCTCCGAACGCGCGCGTCGAGTCGCGTAGGGCAAAGCCCCGAGGCCACGCGGCGGGCACACGCGACGCCCGGCTGCGCCGCTGTAAGACATACTTAGCGTAAGATATGCGCGCGCGGACAAACGAAGCCTCGAAGCGAGGCTCGCGGACGAGGGCCCACGCGAGGCGGTCGCCCAGCCTCCGGGCTCACGCGGCGAGGCCTCGCGATCAGGCCAAACGCGGATCGAACCTCCACGGTGAACATCCTGCAACTTTGCCGACTGCTTTATCCCAATAGCTTCCATGATCCCACGATGACCAGCTGGATTTAACATCAATAAAACTAAAACCACATAAACTTATACACAATATAAAGTTACGAACCAGTAATCAACACCGTATTTATTATACACTGCAGTTCAAAGGTACAATAGCCGAAGTAATCTCGCTAGAATCCGCGACACACCTTTCTGCGAGCGCCGGCCATTTTGTTTTGCGAAAGTCAAACGACAACCTGCAACGAAGAAAAATTGACCTTTTCCTCGTTACCGTTTTATTACTACATTAGCAAACTCTAACTAATCACTACATAGTATAAAACAAAGTCGCTTTCTCTGTCCCTATGTGTGCTTAAATCTTTAAAACTACGCAACGGATTGATGTGATTTTTTTAATAGATAGAGTGATTCAAGAGGAAGGTTTATATGTATAATAATAACATTCATTGAATAGTCGGCATTGCACCCGTGCGAAGCCGGGGCAGGTCGGTAGTTATATATATATTATAAAAATATTTGTGTATAGAAATTTATATATATAATGCCGTAATATACATGGTGTGTGTAATGCACATAAAGTATTCTTTACACTAGTCTTTAACGCATGGATCGTACATTTAAAGTTGTGATACCAAGTAACATAAATGTTTAACATGGCATTGGCACCTGTACGCTGCAAATTATATTTTTTATCGCGAACAATTTAAATCGCCGCAGAATATGCTGCAGGAATGTAAGTTAATGCTACGTACGCTGCTACTATACTAATGTCGGTACCAATTACTATTTATTTATCTATTTGTGCAAAATTACCTTGAGGTATTAAGAATAATATCTCTATTTACTATGTATACATAATTTTGTATTTTAAAATATTACAACAATATTTTCAAATATATGTGCAATGCGATTAATAGCAATAACTAAACCATTCATTCAGTGTTACCATAACAATATAAACCTTCCCTCTTAGAAATAAATTAAACTAAGGGCAAATATGTTGTGTTTCAATAAATAATATTTGTACAAAAAAAACCTTCTGCTTCATTTATATTTTTATGGTTACGATCATAACAGATTATACTTTTATGCTTAGCATTATATAAAAACAAATGTACAATCAAGTAGCAATTTAACTATCGCTACTAGTAGGAACTTTTATTAAACAATAGCAACATTGATATGGTATTAAATTTAAAAAAATAGTGCAGTAACCATGTCCACGGGGCAGGATGTGTTGCTTGCACTTTAATTTTAAGTTAAATATTATCGGTAATAAATAAGTATAATTAAATTATAATTAAAAAAAACTACGATCCTAGTGTAAGATAAATGATAATTATACATTGTATTCTTAGGTAAAATATTACATTTAATACTTTTTATATACTTATATGTTACAATTATTAATACTTATGAATATTTTGTATTAAACAAATAACGAAAAAATAAACAGTGTTAACGAAACCCAGCTACCATTAAATGAAACAACAACTGAAACAGCAAATGCATCTATTTACAACATTCTAAGTGGCTTTTTGAAGGTAAGTCAATACGTCTACCTTACGTTTCAAACATTGTAATTATTATTCATTATTTAGGTAACTATAGGTATAACAATAATATCGTATAGTTATGTGGATAATAACATTGTAATCAACGTAGATAATAAAATGTATTTTGGTATAGTAGAATTTTGTCAAAACTAATTTTGCTAAATTATAAACTTGCTATAATGGGTTATTCTACTGAGTATCAGCCCGGTTTCTATAATTTCTGCCGGTTATATCTATCACATCATAGGACGCAATACGCAAATGTGGGGCACAATTTGGGCCTCTGCCCTTTAGGGGATAAAAGGCGTGAGTCTATTTATGTGTTAAATTTGCGACTCGAAGAGTTCTAGTGGCGGAAACGACAAGTGTCCTTTAAAAATCGATAGATTATTCGAAAATCGAAGTTACCAATTTTGTATATAAATGTGTATTGATACATAAAAACGTTATGTAACTATGTATTGTATATTACACATCGATGCAAACTTGCTAACCGTTTGTGAACAGGTATAATACTTGGGTTACTAAATAATAATATGCTGAAAATCTGATATACCTGAACTTCTGGCAGTCCTTTTAGGCCGGACTTATACATCCGGAACGCAATCTGAATTCAGAAATGTCTCTTGGTCTCCACATCTTTCATAAAAATTCAGATCGTGCTCAGTGTTTCCACAATTACCAAATCGATATTATGAAGTTAATGTAAGTATAACACATTTTTTTCAAAAACCTTACGGGTATGGATAGCGTTGATTTAGGCAGGCAAATTGAGTTGAGTAAATAAAATAGCGCATAATTTTCACGATTATTGTAGTAAAAAACGTACGGTATTTCAATGTTGTTTAGTACATAATAGATAGTTCCTCCTCATCCATTGCGTGAGTATATGATAATTCTCACACCAGGACTAAATTAACAACTAGATATGTTCTACTGGAAGCCATAAAGCTGGACGCATCGTTTCCCACTTGAACTTATGATTGTGTAAACCGTCCTTTATCGTGATATCTCAATATTTCATTACCTTGAAAAGCCGAGATCTAGCTATTATATTAATTATTCCTATTTTGAATACTTAACAATATTTTTTAGCTAAAATTTATTTTGTAACGTTCTAAACTTAGGTCGGTTCACCATTACACTGTATCTGCATTTATAAAATGCAAAATGTATAGGAAAAGCGTGACGTCAAGATTTTTTACAGTGCCCTAAAGGTTTTCTGCGTCAAGTCTTTCGCCTATACCAGTGATTACCTAATCCCTCGTAGTCGAGTGAGAAGTAATATTCGTGGTGTGAAGTGTAATCTTGCTGTTACCGAAGTATTCATTTCATTAAAACATGTTGTTTTACGACTTGCGGCCATGTTTCGATATTAAAAATTCTTCCTATCACACCGTTGGAACTTATGTAACTTGGGAATTTATGTCGCTTATAAGTTTTTATGAGCAGGAAAGTTTTGCATATACATTCTTATTAGCGGCATAAAAACAGATTAAAAATGTAAACAGTAAAATTAATGTAAAGTTTACATATACATAACATATACTAAAAATATTGCGTTTTTCATTTTTTTAGGATTTCGTTACTTAGGTACCGTATACTGCCGAACCCTCTAAAAAAAATATGATTTTTTATGCGCCACGGTACGCTACGATAGTTTACTTGGGACCATAGAAATGTCGACGCTCGCTGACATAAGTTTACACTATGGTGTAAACGCGGCGACTGTTTACTCTCTCCTCAGTATGGAGGTTAAAGCGATTGCTATCACGGCCACGCGCCCCTTGAGGCTACTATCATGGCGTACCACACAAAACGATCAGTAAAAATCTTAAATAAAACTACAATTCAAAGCTCCCATTTGTATTTCATAGGAATCCTAAAATATCATTTAAACAGCACACATATTTAACAAGCTTAATATGCCCTTAGTACCATTTTTACTCCCTATAGCGAATAGAAAAATCTGTGAATGAGTTTAGCTCACGGCTCCAGTCGCGATACGGAACAAATGACCTTTCTCGAAATAGAAATTCCACTGTGTACTGTTATGCGTATAAAGTAATCCTTAAAAATAGTCCTCAGAAGGTAAGTAGTGAGTAATTAAGTATACTTTAGTGGTAATCCGGGACTGGGATATCTGAGTCAAAATGAATAACCTTTTGAATTATTCTTCTTATCAAACACCCCTTATCAATAGCTCCGTAGACGCTTTTCTCCAACAATGACCCTTACATTATTATTCGATAGTTAAAAAAAATCAACGTGAAATTAAAACCTAGCCTTCACCCGTTTACACCTACCGTTCTCCAACTTAAAGCGATCATTCCGAAGCGGGCAGTCAAAATCTAGAAAGCGCTAGAGATATTAGACTATATTAATATTACAATTGAATTGTATTATTTCCTGAATGTGCCGGAAGATACGACTGCGCGTAACCCAATGCGTTAAGGCTGACCACAAAAACTCGTCAAGGATTGTGCAAATGTAACATATCCGATTGGAGTTTGAGAAGGCGTCTTACGGTTTCTAGAATACTGAATAGTATTTCAGTTTGCATATTTATACATTTGAATTTCAATTCTGTAGTGATAAAGTTCGCAGCTCAGAAAGGCGCTGCTATTGGGGTTTTAGTTTGACTTACAAAACCATTCATTTCATTTTATAATTACTAACTTTGAGACATTGTAAGAAATCTCCATAATCCTAAAATTATATTCAGTTAAGGTGAATTCTCCCTCGATTTAAACACCAATTATTGTGTTACAAATATTGTAAATGCAAATTATTCTGAAACTGTTGGGATCCTAAAAGGTTTGTTAGCCCAAAGCTAAACAGGCGTAAATAGTAAAATGCATATGGGAGAAACTTTTCACACTGATATACCATGTCCAGCATTGGCATTTCACACACGCTACTTCTAATTCAGGTAACGCTTACGTGAGGTTTCTTTCGGGTATAGACTGACACGAAGCGAAAGCTAGTTTTGGTTTCAAGAAACATATCCATACTTGATCCCATAATGTAATAGTGATTAAGCAGCATTAGAGATCATTTTCTTGACAACGTGACCTCCAACGACCTTAGCGAAACTGGCTCCGTGACATTTCCTTAAGTTTACCTTTCGTTCGAGCTGCGAGTTGCCATGCGCGCTTCTGTCGCCCTCGCTTGTTATGTGACTACAGACGAATTTAAATCGAACGTTATTCAATCATTTGTTGATTGTACCGAGACGTTAACAGTCGAATTTTCGTTTATTTTTCTTCATTTTTACAGACTTACTGTGAGACATAAATAAAATCGGCGGTTGAAAGGCTAATTGACTTAAGCGACAATTTTTTCGAAACTAAGTTTCATACATATTTAAAATTAGAAATATATAATAGGAACTTTACTGGTATACAAATATCTAATAACATTCATAAAAAAATGCATTTCAAAATAGACATCGCTTAAATTTAATACAAGAACGTAGTACATCTATATCGATAACTAGAACTGAGCTTTCATATAAAAATGGAAACAGAAAAGGCAATACATCTGACAATACGTCTGCCCCATAGTTATGGGGTTATCATGAGTTTATGATTTCGAGAGCTCTCAAAAACTGGCTACTGCAACACGACACAAAAATTCCCTTGACAAGTTTATATATTCTGTTGCTATGCGGTTCGAACCAGCGCGCTTTGAGCTTTACAATTCCCTAAACCAACGTAAGTGACTTTAATTTCTCCGTACCTCGATAATCTTATATGTACAGACGCCAAAGTTCACACAGATTAAATTGTTAACCGAAAATAATGGCACTCTTGAACCCTGTTTATCTTTATAATTGAATTTAATTAATAATTGCACACAACAAATAATAAATCGTCCATTGACTCTGATCTGTGGGCACTGCAGGTCGTGTCGGAATTTCACATCTAAATAATATGACGATCATGACTTTGGTTTTCTGTTGGCGGACGAGGTCCCAATTTCATTAATCCCACTTTAATTTAAAAATAATTGTTCGAAGACTTAATTTAAATCATTTTAAAATAGTGTACATTACGAATTAAATCTGACTAGCGTATTAGTTATTCTTCTAGTTCGTTCACATAATCACCACGTCCTTCGGAATTCAAAAAACGGTGTGCTCCGACTATTTATATTGTTGAATGGATTTATAAATATCAGCCGTAACATGTCGTTTGCATCACGTTCGCGCGCGGTATGTTGATACACGCGGCAGTTTCGTGATATTCTTTATTCAAACTCGAAATCCGGTCAACAGTATTGGCTTTCATGGCAGCCTTTTAAAAAGTTATAAACCAACATCTACAAACAAGTAACATTTTTCATGAGAAATATTTTTATAAATAAAACATTCATTGACTTTTGTTCGAGTAAAAAAGAATTTTAATTTTATTAAATATTTTTGATGTTAGATTAAATTTTATTTTAACTATGATATACAGCCTAGTGGCGCTGTTTTTTCGACCCTTTTTTACTAAATAATAAATACGTCGTGTATGCCTTATCATTATGTACCCCTGATATATTATACTTAGTTCGACATTTTATAACTTCGTAATATCCTCCAAATTTTTAAATGGTCACCGTTCGTTTAAACCTTTGTTCCGTATGAGGTACCGACACCAATGATGATATATGAGATTTTCGACCTTGTTCAATTGAATAAGACTTGGACCGTATTTCATTTATGTAAGGTTCATTTTTACTTTGGCAAATAAATTTTGTACATAGCTATAAATACAACTGAAATTGTACTTTAAAGCTCACCAATAAGTATCATTTTTAACTAATAAAATAGCGTAAGTATCTTAGCTTAGTACATTTTATGAATATTTCATCAACATAATTTACTAAGCATTAAGATTGATTTTGGCATGGCTCTGCAATATGTCAGAGACCCTGTGGCCCTTTCAAAATTTGGTCCAATATTTCCTGTTTTGTATTACTTAATACAATCATTTATTAATCAATGTTAATATATTTGGCATTGGTACATACCATTGGCAATATACAGCTTTGGTGATTGGAGAAGTCAATGCATATTACCTACAATAAAATAATCATTTACATTTATCGAGAAGTTTAAAAAATTATTAACACACCTAATTATATTATGAGCAGAAATACGAAGTAGCGCAATGCGACTGTGTACATAACCATTTATATTAAATTGTAATTATTGTTATAATACAGCTGATTCAAGCCATCAAAAACATAACATACAATTATTTATAACATTTACACTATACGCTAAGAATATTCAGTCAAAAAATTTGTAGCATGTCATTTAAATAAAAAGAAAATGAATTCTCGGTGTGAGGAGATACACAATATGGAAAAGGACAAAGCATAATAAAACCTTTGATCTTTGCTATGAATCATATTACAGAAATATAGTTTTACATATTTATCACTTGATTTAAAAGTATATATCTTAGACGAAAATTGTTTGCTCAAAATGTAACATTTAGCTGTAAATAGAATTTTATTACTATCGGATATGACGTTAGCAAAATTATGTTGTATGTAGCGATATTTTAACAATTTTAAACGATGCTTTGACGCAAGTATTTGCTGTTTGAAATACTTGTTTATTTTTGTGAATGCTTTCAAACTACTTACGTTTTATTTTAATTACACTGTATTAGACTGTTAAAAGCTTTCTGTCGAGAACACTGGAACTGTCAATCGGTCTGGAAATACTTGATGATGACCAAGAGCATATAAATTACGTAAAGATGACGTCTAAGAACTGTCATTTTATTCGGATGTGTGAAACTTATAAAAATGGCGTATTAATTGAAATCATTGTTATCATTTACATTACATCCGTGTGCCGTAAAGAAGCAACATAATTTTTTGTTAAAATATTAAATTTTTTGCATTTTTGTGTTAGAAAAAATCGGTATACATTAACTTCGTAGTTCAAGAGTTTTCTGTTCAACAAGAAATTATAGTGGACCAAACGGGAAGCACCAGTTTTCAAATAAAAAACAATCATCAAAATCGGGTCACCCAGCTAAAAGTTCTGAGGTAACAATCATAAAAATAATACAGTCGAAATGAGAATCTCCTCCTTCTTTTGGAGTCGGTTAATAATTTAAAGCTTTCAAAATCACGTAGGACTAATCCAAAAACTGTGAGATCTCCGGCTCGTGTTACATAATCTAACAGAAGCATAGGTTTTATATTATGAATGAGCTAAAATACGTCCAATATTTGGTCTGGTTCTGGTAACTTGGGACTTGGTTTTCTGTGTAACAGTGCTGAAACTATCAACCCGTCTTATTCGTGCTGTAGATAGCAGTAGCAAAAGAGGAAATTTCGGAAAGGAAACCCGGCATAATATATAGGTACTAATATGCATGAAAGCTGGAGGCAAATCGATCTAATGATAATTAGATTCTATAGACCCTTCGCACCTAGTAGGCAGCGTGTCTTACCTTGTCTCCACCGTTTTCAAATATATCGTATCCTTACCATGTAAACATACGGCTTACAACACAAACTTCAGATTCTACATGAAAACACTTAACTGGATAATATTGGATCGTGATTAATATTGCAAACAAAGGCTTGTCAATATGTAACGAGACGTGTTTGATATTGTTCAACAGTTTGCTTCGAAGATATTTTTACTGAGCTAATATGGAAAGATGTGATATAAGCACTAAGTGTATTTGAGAGGTCCGTATATCAAACTAGATTTGTGAACTTAAGCCTCGTCATGGGTGAGCAAAAATACCAACCCCAGGCGAATGAGGTCTTTTAATTCACACTTTTTACTCGACCTGGGAACTAAAGAACTTTTGGAATCGACAAATGTCGTTACATAAATGAGGCGAGTTTGTAATGCTTGGTACACAAATCAATTGTTCCATAAGGGCCACATAGGTTTCTTGACATTTAGCCGATGTGTGTCACTACATATCACCAAATAAAAGGTTGCTATGAGGCGGAGTCTCAGAACAATGGCGGAGTGCATCTAAAACAGAAATTATGCTTAGCATAGATCTAACAAATTTGCTAAATAATATTAAAATTTGGTGGCACTCGACAATAAAAAAGCTAAATCAAACAGTAGGAAAAAATCGAAAAATGAATTAAGTTATGCGTAATAGTCAAATACTCACGCAGAAAATGCATCCCACTAATAAAATAAAAAAAAATCAGGACGCCGTTACCAATTCTATAATTCTTAGACCATTTCTACGTTTCAGGCAATTTACGCTAATATCCAGACACGTGTATACTATCATTTATTTCAAGATAGTTTATATCTACTATCGTTATCTTTATTCATAGGAATTTCTTTTTATCTCATAAAATGTGAATTTGTCACTAAGCATAAACAAAAACGTGCCTAATCGTTTCTTAGAAATTAGTGTGCTTGACAAAGAACGATTCGTGTTTAAGTTGCAAGCATATTTAGGTTTTAATTAATAACCGGACAAGTGCTAGTTGAACCCGCTCCCCCAAGGTTCCGTACAAATTTCACAGGTATATTAAGAAAGCATCTAACATTATTGGTCTAAGTAACAAAAAAATAAGCCTTCTTTTTTTGAAGTCCGTTAAAAAGATAGGACAAACTTAACTTTATCGATCGAAAAAATGCCTAGAGAAGACTTGGTCTCGCAGTTTATAAGGCTCCGTAAGCTTTTCAATACAATTATACGCTAGAACTTACAAAAAATAGGCGTCAGTATCCATCCAATGGTGCAATATATGGTTGCCCGACGAAGAATTTTACCCTGGCCCTTATACCAAGGCGATGTTGGTTCTAAGCTAATTGGGGTCATGCAGCCGTTCGTTGTATCGTTAAATTGTATTTAAATACTTCAAAGAGTCCATACGAGTGCATCCGGAGTGTAATCGGATTGTGCTGTTTAAATATAAATACCATCCTTGCTTTATTTGTTCTCGATGGACAATTGAAACTACTAGAGTCATCATAACCTCTTGGTCTGAACCTTCTTGCAAAAATTTTACCTTTTTATGGCTGGTTGCTTGTCTGACGTCATCCCCTTGCTGATTCAATCTATATATATAAAAATGAATTGCTGTTCGTTAGTCTCGCTAAAACTCGAGAACGGCTGAACGGATTTATCTTATCTTGGTCTTGAATTATTCGTGGAGGTCTAGGGAAGGTTTAAAAGGTGAGAAAAATTCGAATAATTGCCGGGAAAATCCTCAAAACAGCATTTTTCTATTTCCCATACAAACGTTTTCTAAATAAAATGGAGAGTCAATTTGTAATTTATTACCGCTGCATAAAGTTCAAATTCGCGTGCGCGTTGGAGGATCTAATATCGCGTTCTGAAACTCAACAAAAGTGATATCGCGGACCCGACTAAATTGAACAGTCACAAAATTTAATATATCATTAGTTATTTGGGTGGCTTTACGATATTATTTCTTTTGTTTTACTTTAAAATGCATGTTTTCGTTATGGACAATTTTTGAGCTACTTTTGCATATCTATACTTATAATAAATCTGTAGAGAGGTCAATTCTGTACATGAAATATATTACCAAAATAAGTGGGGGTGATTAGGGATCGATACTGATGCCAAAAATGCAATTAGTAAATTTTTTGTCTGTCTGTCTGTATAACCGTTATAGAAACAAAAACTACTCGACGGATTTTAACTTAAGTTGGTACAATTATTTTTCATACTCCTGAGCTGGTTATAGTATACTTTTCATCACGCTACAATTAATAGGAGCATAGCAGTGATGGAAAATGTTGGGAAAACGGGAGAAGTTACTCCATTTTTTAAGCTTCCGTCATTTCGTGTGCAACCTTAATGGTTAAAAGTTCCTTCGATTTCACCAGGATCCCATCATCAGACCCTGACCGGACAATCGGACCACCTGCATACCACCATAAATTAAAAAAACATCCCGACAAATTGAGCACCTTCTCCATTTTTGAAACCCGAAATCCACGCGGGCGAAGCTGCGGGCGGAAGCTAGTATATTATACAAACGTAAAAGTTTGAACCTTTTCTTTTCAACGTTTTCAGAGACATCTCAAGCTATATGTTAGAGAACCTATGGAAACCGTTGTATTTATCAGGCAAAATATTACTTGACGTGACGAAATTCATAACCGACGCAATCCGGATAGGGGCTTTGTATTTATTATGTACCTTTATAATAACTGGCAAATCCCAAGACACGGCTTACGGGTGTAAGCTCTATGAAACCCCATTTCACAAGTAATAGATTCGCGTAAGCAACTTCCGCAGTGCCTCTACGTTTAGTAATTAGTAGCTTTACTAAGGAATTACCGAATGCTGCTCCAGGTGTATTCCCTGATTTGATTACATTAATTACTTTTTTAACATTTGCTATTGCATTCATAAATGTGTTATTATAAGAATATCTTAAAATAAAACATACCATTAACATTGACCCAAATTTTCCGCGAGATATATTCAAATCAGATAATGTTTTTACAGCATTCGCATCTCGCCTTGGCTCATTTTTGCATTTATATAATAATGGAAATGTACTGACGAGATGATTTCGGGCACACGTTATTAAGCTCCGAAAATATTTTTTGCTGGTTAAGTAATAACGGATGTAAGTTAGTTTAAATTCTCTTAATAATATTATATAGCCTCTCTCGATGAATGGGCTATCCAACACTAAAAGAACTTTTGAATTCGAACCAGGTGTCCCTGAGATTATACAATATTAACTATAGATGCTCCAAAAAATTCGATTCGACCTCCAAAAATTACCTATTGATAATATTTAATGATTACTACAAGTACCGTAAGGTGGATAGTTTATTTTCATGATCCAAAAAGGCCATTATCGACGCGATAAGAATGTTGTGCGAGGATGTTAAACGTACCCCAGGTCACCGGCGCTATCTCGTAATGAGGTCGAAGAAAGTCATCATATCAAAATAAGTATGTGTGCCCCTTGTGCCTTGTCTCATTCGCAGAACTGTTTTTAAATAACTACAGTTTGCAGTTAAATTATTAAAAACGTTATTATAGCGGCCAGATTTATTGGAAAATCTCAGTCCGCCCCGTGACCACGAAAGCTACAGTATTCGAAACGTCGGTAGAAACTAATAATATAGATTAAACTGCGATAAAATGTAACATTCGCGTAAACATAAGAAATCATTAGGAAAATCTAGTAAAAATCCTTCAGCATTTAATCAAAATTATAGCATGATAAGTTTCTCTCATTTGTGAAAGACGCCTAAAAATAAATAAGATGAAATACTGCAACGTATAAGATAGGACAAGCATAAAGAACGTGTGTACGTAATAATTGGATTATGTTTAATACAATGCACTATTGACGCATAGAACACATAATAAGGCGGATAGTAAAACTATCCCAATCTCCATGTCAGTAAAAGTTTGCTGGTTTGCTGATTCTATATAGATTAACTACAAAATCTATAAGTAACCTACTTATATGGATTTAGCAACCCACCACAGAGCCACAGACGGACGGACCACACGATACACGATACGTTTCCTATTAATATGATTGTGTTTATGCCGGCACGTCGCAAGGCCGCCTTACCGCAGGGCGCCAGTCGCATACGACATTTTTTTGTATGTAGTTGGGAATTGACGCTTCGACGAGTCTGATAATAGGATCAGTATAGTGTAAACGACCAAGAATATTGATTATTGTAGTTGAAATGATCTGAGATAAGAATGGTCGCAGATACTAATATGTCGTATAAGCTGGCCAACCTTTAAAGAAGTCACTGGCATTTTTTTTGGTACATACCTTAAGGGTTTCTAAAGTGTTTCTTGTCACCCTGTTGCTTAAAATAGAAATGCCTTCCCATCAACTTTGATAGGCAATGGTTTAAGACGTCGTATAGGCGTCATTTTTTTTACCTAGACGTAAAATATTTAACTTGTGCATACTATGACCCGGGACTAATACGGTCGCGAACTGCGGGCCTGAAGTTAGCCTAATTTTAGAGTATCTATATGTACACGGGTAATAGCTGAAAACACTATCCAACTTGCAAAGCGTCCACTCTCTGGAATGTTAAGTAAAAAAACTTTCCTTGCGTAGGTACCTGTCATTAAAACTCTAGTGCTTTAATATATTATACTTTTGTGTTAAACCTTTTTCTTTTCTTTTTTGCAGTTCCTGTGTGGAGCCATCGTTTTAATATAAGAAGGTAAGTTTTATTCATATTGTTAAATAATTAATAAGTCATGTATCCTGTCCCATATAAAACAGTCATATTTCTTCTGAGGAAAACGCACGCTTTTCTAGGAATTGCCGATAAACAATGTCGCGAACAAAAGCCCATAAATGAATGTAGAAGATATCAATCGAGACAAACAATAGACGTTTGTTATCGTGTCTAGTAATTTCTAGAAATTCTAAAACGGGTGAAGTCATTATCTTGTTGCGGCGATTGGCAGCCGCCCACGTTATATTTGCCGTGGAATCTTTATTGAGAAAATTGTAATTTTACATAATCAGCGTGTATACATCGCAGTTCGTTCTACGAGCACATTGTGAAACAGAATTCCGTGTTACTCTGGTCCAAATGGGAATAATGGCGGGAACATTGGACCGGGGTAAATATTTTGATTGAGTTATGGGGATATTTTTGTACGGTTACAAATGTAGTGAGATCGAAACAACGAAAATTTCTATGATCTTTATTTTCGCAACTAAATCTTTTACCAGTTTTATAATATAATTAAAGTAACCCGAATAGAAGAAGGGATATATCTTCTGAAACAATTCACGCGTCCGCACAAATTAAAATATTTGTCTGTGTTGTGACAGAATAGAAGAAAGTGGCTCATAGGTTATCGATACATATATCTTAATCTAGGGCCAGTATTATTTAGATGACTACTAGCAGTTTTCATTAAAAAAAAAACAATCAAAACCAACCTTTCTGATGACGACTTCAAGAGGTTACTATAGAACGGATAAACTTGCACTGTTTCAATAACTACATATAGGTACTATTAGTCGGTTAAGCTTTAGATTGCAGTTTTGCTCGACTTTCTCCATATTGGCATCGAGTAGTCGCTTGACGTGTTATAGTTTTTTTATCGCTAGATCTAGATGGCAGTATAGGAAAGCTGTCGGTCTATTAAATACAGTGTAGTGGAAAATTAGAACAGGACCGAATTTGAAATAATGATATGGGAGCTATTTATTCCTGTACTGAACTGATAATTATTAGTCTGATTGCGGAAAAAACTAACCTAAGTTTAGTCTTTGACTGAAGTTAGGATTATTTTCTTTGAAAATAACACATCATGCGCTCATAAACCGATGAGGCTCTTCGACTGATCCCAATCATATTAAACAAAAACGTACTATTTATATCGGGTTCAACTTGTACCAAAACATTGCTAAAATGATGAAGATTAGTCCCTTACTACTTAACAAATAATTACCACGGACTAACCTCATGAGTTAGGCGCCTCTTATCAGCACATTTGACCTGCGTGATAAACATACAAGACCTGCCGACCTCTCGTACGTGTAAATAACTCATAATGACTATTATCTTCTTCCTGTGGACAACGGTTGCAAGGCATACTGCAACTGCACGACACCTTCCTAACGCAGAGGAACGAGTCTGACGCTTTGTGGGTTGCGACCCCCAGGCGCCTAAAAAATTCGGCCCTTGTATACCATGACAGTTCTTTGTCGTAACGAACAAGTAATGGGACCTCTGCGGCTCGCATTATAAGACGATATAGTGTGTCTTATATGTTAGGGACTGAGGCTAAGTGATCACACTGCACCTGATGGTCAGTGGAGTGGGGCCAGTAGAATGTCGACTGACAAGAAATAATTCCCAGCGTCAGTCGACACAATTATGCCAGCCTGTTGGAAACGAATGTACACAGGTTGATCCCGGAACGCGACACACTTACGTGAGCCAATATGGCGGGATTTAACGTCTTGTGTACGGTGGTCGCAATCCGGCCGGATATAAAATTCATGATATATCTCACCGGCTTCCCTAGCGGCTTAATGTTGGGACATGAGTTTGAATTCAATATAACTGTTCAGAACCCCACGGGCTGGACAGTAGCGATAAACTTGTTTCAAGCTAAAACATAAGTGCCACAACGTAACGGCTGTAGTCATTAAAATTTAAGACATAATACATAAAAATTATGCATAAAATACCTGACTTTAGGCTCAATTGTCGAAATCATTACCATCTGGAATGTCCACCGAACGCAAATCGCAGCTGCACGGCGACTCGCGAAGATCACAAGATACTTGATAGACTTGAAAATTACTTTTATTTATGTTTCTTTTGTAGCCAAAAAGCTTGTTTATAAAAGTTGTTTTTAGTTTATTTTTGATACACTCTTATATAAAGGTCAGTAGACGTACGCACTACAAAATGATGTAGGCGGTGTTCATCAGCTGTCTCATTGGACACTCGATGCGCATATATTGTAATAAGGAAAAATATAGACAAAGGTAATAGATAACAATTATTTCTTGCATAAACTGCGGTATAACCAGCAAAGAAATTATCGCCATAATATAATATTATTATATTATAATTATCACTCAATTCAACAAAAGTCAGAATAGCAACTGTTACATATCATGTTTTTTTTCAAAAGCAATTTCATTTTAGGGTAGCGAGAGCCACCACGAACTTTTAGTTGCCATGCCGTGCGTTGTATATAGGTACCAGACTCGGCCCAGCGGTCGTCCGAAGGTAACCATCAAATCCGGGCGGCTCAACACCGGGTCGTAAGGCACGGTGACCCCAACATAACCGCCTAGTCGCCCCCATGAAGGCTCGGCGGTCCTCATAAGGCACATTCTCCGCGAAACCAGAAACCAGAAAAAAAAGATACCAAATGTAGAGTACCCACATATATTGACTCACAGTGTTAGAGTATGCAGTATTAAACGGAGTTTATAGACTAATACAATACATGAAGTAAGAGGAAAGACAAAAGGTTACAGAAAATGCCTAACTGAAGATCAGATATTTGTAATCTTACTTTGTACATACGTATTTTATCTATATAATTAAACCAGTCGTTTCCAGAAGAGTCAACCATCTCACTAGAGATCTGTCTTGACATAGATTTTTACTAGTGAATGCTGGGCACGGGCCTTCTCGTACTAGTGAGAGGAATTAGGCCTCAGTTCACCACGCTGGCCTAGTACGGATTGGTAGACTTCATATGTCCTCAAAATACTCATAGAGAATTTCTCGTAAGGTATGCAGGTTTCCGCATGATGTTTTCTTTCACCTTCAACGGTGAACGAAGACTAAATCGATAAAATATTTGCCATCTTTTTGGTGACTCGTAATCACTGTCCAGTGTTTATGCAAGAAGCCCACACGGCACACTAGTGGTACCACGAATGTTGTGCAACGTTGACTTTCCCTCGTGTTTACACGCTAAACTATCGCGTGATTATTTGAACGCTTCACACTTGAGATAACCTTTATTTCTTACTTGAATTCCACTGTTTATACACATATATAAGTGTATTCATACATTAAATACTAACCAAAATAGGCTAAACCTACACACGGGAGTAGGAGATAAAAAAAATAACAAAAAAATATTGGGGTGTGTAATTGTGATGAGCAATACCCAGTTCTGAAAAGAAACAAAAAATGTAATAATTCGTTCTCAAATCTCTTGTTATCTGCTGTTTCAGTTGCTCATAGCAAAATTAACTACTTTGATTTGATTATCGTCAGTTGACAGAGCTGTTACAGAATCACATGTCATACGCCATTACGTGTTTCTTAAAGGTTGACTACGTGGTGGTCTTAGATTTAACTGATGTCAAAAGCTTTTTACCTAATTAGTTCTCGTCGGCGATTAACAGTAAAAAAGGTAAATTGATCAAATTTAAACGTATGTTATATTGTATATTTCTTTAGAAAAAGCTGTGTTGATAAAGTGTAATGAATATTGCCTACTTAAAATTATGTTTCTTCTTGATATTATTATCTCGGTTGCATGTCTAGCAATGATGATGAAAGACAAAATCCGCGACTGCTTGATAAAAAAAACCCACCACGCCTTTATCACCGACGTCAGATGCAACTAGGGTACCCTTTCCTCGCCTGCGTGTTCCGTCCCATAATGTGATAGAGGGTTAGCCTAACATGTTGGACACAAATGCCAATCACCGAGCTAATACTGAACAGAAAAGCCCAGTATCAGTTTGCACCAACAGGGATTATAGAATCTCAGAGCGATGTGGTATATTTACTTTGTTATATTTAATACGTGGTATTCCATGTATTACAATTTCGCCACAGGCTAGAGTGCCTACTTAATAATATAAACTTTGACTTTGTTATTATTCTGAGATATAAAGAATTTTAATTTCTCAAAATTGTATGTCAATGATAAAAACAGCTATTTCGTGATATAGTCATATTGGCACCTTTTGACAATTGAGAATAAACGAATGAATGATAAACTCGACGAAGTACGTTCGTATGAGCGTGGCCCTACTGTAAAACAATGGTGATGTCAAATCAAATTGACCGTATACTAGTACATTTTTCTGTGAATAATAATATTTCATAAATCTATACTGACTTGACAGCGCAAAAATGTTAGTTGAACATAACTTGGAACAGCCTTACCGAAACCGGGCGTAAGATTCTGATATAAGGGTCCGTAGACATAATAGGAACAATTTTGACCTCTAACACCATGTAACTTCACGTTAGTTGGCATATTTTGTAATTATATCACCTATTTTAACATAAAAAATCAAACGCTAGGCTTTGCATAAGAGCCCATATCCTAAACAAACATTGAAGTCCCAACTTGTTTCGCCGCGGGGAGCCTGTGACCTTTCATATCTCAGCCAGCCCACCCGCAGCGCCATGGTCGCCGGCGAAAAATAGCACATAATATACACAAACAGACGAATCATACATCCTTGACATTGAAATACTTGCGATAACAGTTCGTTGGCAGCAGCTATCTTATCATTACGTATTATATTATGGTATTTAAAAATCTAATATTCTATCTACAAATGAAAGTTGTTATTTATAAATATAAATCATGCTTGCCACGTCGGCTTCGTGTTATTTTTGATTGTCGAGTTCACAAGCGTAGTCTTACACATAGGTACGATTAATAAACTAAAAGAGCGTATTGAATATCGCTAGCATTACGAGCTTTCGTAGTAATTGTTACTATACAATTACGAAACGAAAGAAACCCATTCTAAAATTTAAAAAAGGATCTATGACAAACACTTATGACAAGTCGGTTTACCATCATTATCTATATATATAAAAATCAATTGCTGTTCGTTAGTCTCGCTAAAACTCGAGAACGGCTGAACGGATTTATCTTATCTTGGTCTTGAATTATTCGTGGAGGTCTAGGGAAGATTTAAAAGGTGAGAAAAATTCGAATAATTGCCGGGAAAATCCTCAAAACAGCATTTTTCTATTTCCCATACAAACGTTTTCTAAATAAAATGGAGAGTCAATTTGTAATTTATTACCGCTGCATAAAGTTCAAATTCGCGTGCGCGTTGGAGGATCTAATATCGCGTTCTGAAACTCAACAAAAGTGAAAGTGAATCGCGAACGCGACAAAATTGCATAGTCTCAAAATACATAGTACATAAATAGTGGTCGGCTTCGAGAAACTCAATTTTAGCTAACTTCAGTTGTTAATATAATATATAACTCAAAGGTGACTGACAGTGATATATCAAGGAACAGCCCAAACCATTGGACGGATCGGGCTAAGACTTTACATGCATAAAGCTACTATGACGTAGGCATCCCCTAAGAAAGGATTTTGATAAATTCTACCCTTAAGGGGATAAAATAGGGGATGAAAGTTTGTATAAATGTTCTTAGATTTTCGACTGATAGAACTGAAATTATAGATTGGGGATAAAATTAGTTTGAACCTATAAGTACCGGGAAAATATGTAGCAAGACTTTTATCAAACAGTGGAATTTTATCCTGGAAAACACCTTCACGCGGGCGAAGCCGCGAGCAAAAGCTAGTGAGTTATAAAAATGATAAAATGGTTTCTAAAAAAACAAGTGACACATATACATACTCTATACCAAAAATGTATGAATCAATAAAAAATATTTTGATTTTATAAAAAAATAGTAGGCATGGATAAAAGTGGACGTACGGAGCGACATAGTCGTGAAATAACGACCAAGCTCCTTAAATAAAGATTAAAAAAAAAAAAAAAAAAACGCTGTAAATACGTCACTCGTATTAGACAAAGAGAAGGTTGAATAAAAAATTCTTTTCCACGAAGATTAGATACCGCGTCTGGGCCGCGCGACACGCGGGAACCTCGTGCCTGATAGACAACCCTGGCTGATAACGTTACCACGAAAACGTTTCGAGGATAATTATCTCAGAACTCTGCTAAAGTAATACCGAATTAAAAAATCATTTCGACTTTAAAACCGGTGAAATTATAACCGTTCCACTCACTTCCCAAGCGATGAACGCATTTTATCTCCACTAAAAAAGGGTTGTATCTATACTTGCGTTCGTATACCGCGGATCGTCTGGCTAGACTGAGGTGGCAATACTACCTCATGGAGAACTGGTGGAAAGTAACATTTTAATGTTTACGTGAGGTTGATATCTTACCTGAACTAACAGCTAACAGCTTTTGTTATTCTAAACCTCTTAATGATTTCTCCAAACCTAGTGATTGTGGGGATTGCCTGTGATGAAATAACTCCACCAAAACAATAATGCATGATTGTAATACGGAAAATGAAACAAACATAACCAAAAGTCAACTGTACCGACTCCGAGCAATTATAAGGGTTGGAAGATCATATAATGTCACGCGGGGCATCCGTGAACGACATTCTTTAAATATGATAAATTGCGATGTAATTTATTCCCCATTCCCGCCATAACTCTCGAATTATTTTAGATCATTTGGCAAGGATGCATGGGATGTATGCCAAAGCGTGCCCTTTGTTTGACGCATCATGAGGACTGCCCACATTCCCTATTTTAAGAGATCCTTATATTGTCCTTGCTTATTTAAACTCATTATTTAATAACGCAGTTAATAAAGGTTGCTTTATTTACTTAGAGCTGACTGCTTTCGCTTGGTAATTTGCTGCGTAGATTATGGTAATGCTATTGCATTGTTATTTTTACATTTTACACACATTAATTAAAGATGTCCAAGATATGACAGATAAAGACCAAGATCATCAAATAACTACCACGAAAGACTTAACAATTCTACTCGAATGAAACACTGTCTTCAGAATTACTCTTTTAATAATACTCATTGTTATTTATTTGAATATTTTCTTATTATTAGATATTTTTGCAAACGTAGCTGAGACTTGAACACTGGACTTGACAGTTCACAGCTGATATCGAGCCACGAGATGAATGCTGAGAGTGTGATTTTGTTACACAATGAAGTTAGTGTGACACATCGCTCACCAAGCTGTGATAACAGACGTAATGATAATGACCCGCACATGGGAAACGCGTGCATCATACCGCACTAGGAAATTTGGACATTACCCTAACAATGGCTTGGTTTCATCGACAAGGATTACTCCCCAGGATGCCAAATTAGACCAGCTTGGCGGGACTGCCTTATTCGAGGTGATGAACCCCCAATACAATGTAGGAAGCGCAGATATTATCACTTCCCAGTGTGGGGACGCGGCAGAACACTTTAAACGTGTTGCAGAAACATTTGACTTACAGTTTGTAACTGGCTGCCTGACACCATTTCCTTTCTCGGGTTTCGATGACTGGTAAATTATGTTAGAAAACCCACATAAAGTTTTTCAAAACAAGGTTTTCCTAGTCCACATTGCATGGATTCGTTTTGTAATACTAACCTTATTACTATATCATTAACCCTGCATTATATACTGTCTCACTGTTAGACACGAGCCTCCTCTACTACTGAGAGGGATTAGGCCTTAGTCCACCACGCTGGCCTAGTGCGGATTGGTAGACTTCACACACTCTCAAAATGACTATAGGGACATCTTAGGTATGCTGGTTTCAATACGATTTTTTCCTTCACCGTTAAAGCTTTTGTTCTTTGTAAATACACACATCTGGGGATTTGAACCTATGAACAATCGTCTCAAAGGTGTGTCCCACACCCAAGTAGGCCATCGCCGCTCTTTTTCTTATCTTATTACTAAAAAAAAAAGCTGTTATAACACGATACTTCCATGTACTGAATACCTAACCTTATTCTTTAACTTCTTTACTATTCAAGCCAAATAAAATCATCTATCTTTCGGTATAGTCGAAAATGATTGTGCAGTGCCTTATTTATCGAGCTGGTTTTATCCCGAATTTTCGTTATAATATGGCCTACGTGATAAATCTCTAACGTCAAAGCCCAGCAGTGGGCCGGATGGGACATAGGACAATGACGAATTTCAATCCGCACTTTAATCATACAACATAGGTATTGGATTGGAACTAAACTTTTCCTTATGGGTTTTTACTTTCAGTCACCGAATATATTACAACAACATTCCATATAGTATGATACGTATGTAATGTGTTAAACAATTTTAAAAGATTCGTCGAATCCTAAAGGACATTGTCGAAAACGGCCCCAGAACCAACAAAGGTGTGACTAGCACCATAACTATTTATGTATTTTTTTATATTATTTGCAAATACGTGTATAAAACGGACAAGCTGCTACATCCAAAATGAATATATAAAAGTATTGTAACGACTTAAAGTCAAAGTCGCCGACATGTTTACAACTAATTGTGTATAGAGATGTACCTGTTTGACAAAACGATAAATGTAATTACCGATAATTAATTATTGAAACATTTTAATATATTCGATTTGTGAGGCGATATGTTCTTTAATTATTATAATAATATTTAATCGAGCAGTGGATGCGTCTCAAAAAAATAAGTAGTTAGTTTTAGGACTAAATTGATTATAGATCAAGTCGTCTATGAAAAATGTTTTTTTTTTAGTTTTTAATTCATATTGATTTACTTTGTTTATTAAGATTCTATATTAGCGACCCGCCCTAGCTTCGTACAGATAGCAGACCATAATATATTATGCGAACATTTATTTTTCTGTCGTACAAAATATTTATGAATTATACATATAAAAGTAGCGTTCTTCTCTCTCCCTCCATCCGGGGGCCTCAAACTCTCTCCATATTAAATTACTATCGGATCCGCCCGTGTGAAAGATTTTGCGGGATAAGGGTCCCGCTAAATATTTTTCCGAATAAAAATAACCCTATGTTGAATAAAATCGATTTTTGTATAAATGATCGATATAATCGATCCAGAATCTGGTCGAGTAGTATCCCTAATTCTTACTTCATTTTTCAATTCAATTTAATGTCACTCACACTTCACTCATCAGAGACAAATAAACTAGACTCTCACTTTCCATATAATATATTATAATTCTCTGACTCTCACTATATCATTGACGATTCGGCTATTATAAAGACTCTGTGCGATTGATTACGATATCGACATACACTGGCTGTGATTTCTGGACTTTGTGAACTGATGTAACAATTTACCTGGCATTGATAACGGATAAGAAATGGAAATTGCTTTTTGCATTAATTGTGGCTCTGCTGGCGGATCCATGGTGTTGGAGAACGAGCAGATTCGCCATTGTATACAACAATGGACAGCGCCTCGTTTGGTAAGCACATTTTTCTTTAATCGTACAAGTTTAACTGCCGCCAAACTTCCTGTTCTTGGTAACTGCGTGGAGACAGCGAACAGAGTCTGTATACTACCTACAACACACTTTAGCATGTGGCTGTGGCAACTTAAGAGCAAACTAGCAAGCATATTGTTGATTAAAAATGTGTGTTATATGCTTGAAGGTTTCTTACATTTAATTCAGCTGGAAGATTTGAATACATAAATCTGCTTTCCGTGTGACACAATATTAATATATTGCCATTCTAATTTGAGCATAATGTGTTTGTTTTTTTTCAGGTTGTAGCCCTTGATCTTATATGTACAGCATGTTGGACCACGGCCCAAGAGCACATACTTCAGCTGTAACAATGTTAATAAAAGCTGCGTGCTCTGTAGTAGAATGTTGGAACTCCGGACTCGGTGATTGTGATTGGCAAAACTGAATTGATAAATAATACCATAACAACAACCCTCCTGCACAATACTCAGATAATATTTTATAAAACAATGTAGGTGATGAGGAAATAAATAATATGAACTAAAAATATTTTTTTATTTGTTTAATGTAATCCTACATGCCCTAAGAGTCTACCAAAAGTGTGTAAAATATGCCATGCTTCTGATGAAGCGTGAATGCTCAACAGTGCGTCTCTGTCTGTCTCTTCGGGGAATACGTACGACGTACGTTGTATATAGAAAATACATAAAATCAGAAGGGTACTCTTAGAGGATGTAAATACTATAACTACATAATTAGGTACCTTTTTACTTATAAAAAATTATATGAATCAAGTCTTAAAATAGCCTGATTTAAGTAAAAAATAATCAGATACCTACATAGTGATGAATCTTTAGGGCTTATATATATTAGATAGGTACTTATATCAATAAAAGCATATTTTAAGCGTAAATGATAGGACTATAAATCTACCTTGAACATTGAAAAGCTTTCAATGTTTACTATCAATTATAACCTCAAAATCTCATCGTTTTTTTGGATTGATGCGATATCCCAGCTTGTCCGTTTTATAAATAATATGTCATGAGAATTTATTAATGATTCTAAATATTACAAACATTTTTCCATTGCTGTTGGTTCCAGGGCGAATTATGTATGGGCACAGAACAATGTCCTTTGGCTTAAATTATTTTGACTGTCTCGGTGTCGTAATTGTCGATTGCAGTGTCTGAGGTTGCGGGGTCGACCCCGGGTCGGGTATATTGGGTTTTCTATTCAGTATAAGCCCGGAGTCTAGAATTTGTGCCCGATATGGTGATAGGCTTTTCCTGTATCTTCATATGAGATGAAATACAAATGACGCAAAGTGGGTACACCAGTTGCGCCTCTGCCTACCCCTTCGGGGATAAAAGGCGTGACTGTGTATGTAATTTAATTCTACTCGATTAATAATATACTAGTCACAGGAAAATAAACTCAAATGGTCTAGTTTTTATATGCAATGAAAAAATAATTCGTATGACACAGAAAAAATATGTAGTGTTTGTACTGTTAACGTAAGGCTGACAATGGCTCAACAGCGTCGTAAAGATTGTTTTAAATTGCTGCAGCTTCTAACAAAAGCAATGTGCATCGTACTACACGAGACCACACGAGAGCTAAACTATAAGAATGCGTCCAGATTGGTGAACACGCCTTTATACATCACGTGTACATATCTTTACTAATATCAGAAATAGGTAGAATAATAAGATACATTATTCTAATTATTTTATAACGGGGTCAAGTTTATAAGTTTGGATGTATGGAGAAATTTTGTTCTTTACTACACCGATGCTAACAACAATTGCAACCAATAAAAAGCAACATCACCGTTCAGTGTAACTTGACGTAGACGGAGCCGCAAGCAAAAGCTTTTATTACAAAACATCACGTGTGTGTCATGGTTAATTCATCGCAGTGTTCGTCAAGGGCGCATATAGTGCGTCCACACAGTGTTGACCTTTAGATCCCTCTTAATAAAAGCATAACAATTGCAGTGTCAGCTCCTACAACTCTTTCAATTTTCCCGCCATTGCCGCCAATAATTCCTTTTGCCTAGTGTAACTTGTTCTTATTTCACAGTAAATAACAGTAGAATAATCAAGTATTAAAGCCTCACAGGACCCCTTGATGTATAACGACGCTGCACTAGTGACAAAGCAATGGGTAATATAGACTTTCAAATAGACGTCGATGTAAAGATGCCCCAAAAACTGTTTAGCTAGAAATAACTTACTAATCTGTCTAAATACGCATGCGCAATGTTATAAACAACTGTTGTAACTGAAATCATAAGATCATAAGTCTCTGCCACCAGAAACATTAAGCTTTGTAAGTTAAAGTTTCTGTAGAGGCGGTGAAAAGTCCCAAACGTTGTCTTATTCAGAGACGCTGCAACATGCATTTCCGGACCATTCCGCAAATACACAGCTTGCCAGATAGATATTGTCCCTCTACATGGTTATCGCCTGCAGTATCAATGCAATTTTAGAAGATAAAGCCATTGTCACCTGTTTTGTGAGGTCGCGTGTCGGGCGGCGGACGACTCGGTGTGCGCGGGGCTTAACGATCACGCGCCAACGTCGCCGCGTCAATGTGCTATCAGCGTGGACTAGTAGTAACACCGCACCTTCGCGATAACTCGAGACAGTTTCGTGATAACATTCGTGTTGTACTGCCCCTAAACGTTGTACTTAATATATTGATTCTTGACCTCGCCGGCTCTAGTTTGTTAGACGTAAGTATTCATAATAGGGAAATTAAATTACAATTTGAAGTTTAGATCACAGCAATCCTATGTTAGATAATCCAAATTCTAAAGTGACATCGGATATATAAAAATCTGTTATTATTGATGTTTAAGTGATCACATTAATTTATCATTAACAAGCTATATACTACTAAAGGTAAACAAATTATTAACAGCAATTTGGTGTAATTGTCGCTTAGCTAAAAAAAAAACAGGTAAACATAGTTAATGTTCTAACTATCAAGGTAAATAACTTTTCCCAAAAATTACTGATCCGACGACTGTCCATGGCGCCATTCTTAAATAAGAAATGTTTTATTATTAGAATATACAAACATAGACATACAACTTAAGTTGAGAAATACTTATTGACTTTCTAATTGTTTACATTTGATAAAGACCAAAATAATTAAGTTAATTTATAAACACTCTTTATCAGTCACATTTACAGTTTAAATATAAACTTATACAATAAGATCAAATTTCACATGCAAATATATATTTGTACAACCATGTTTAGCGATTTGAAAACTAACCAGTATGCAGCTAATTGATGATCTTACGAAATAAAAATGTAAAATCGGTTAATGCTTGTATATTTCTTTGCTCTTATAGTAAAATGTGTGTTTATCGATATGCATGTATGGTATGTTATTCAAACAGTAAACTGCGCTGCTGGTGTGACTAAATGTTTTTAAATAAATATCTGTGTCAAATCCATTCGCGAAATATTTCGTTGTCGCAGTAAAATTCACTTTATTTACTACTATAATAAAAAGGAATATATTTGTGGAACACGCCCATGTAAATCCTTGTACTAAATGTACCCTCTTAAAATAAATAAGGCCTAAGTAATTTTGGAATTTACACATGTAGTATAAAGAACGTGCAAGAACAGATCATAGATTGATAATGCTCAATATTCCGCTAGTAGATTCCACTGACCCATTTCTCTCATTATAATGTCAAAAAATCCGGAATTTTCCGTATACAATCCTCGTCGCATTAATAAATTTGTTTTAACGCGTGGCCACCGCACGCGCGCCTATATAACTCGTCGCTGTTATAAAATCCGTTTAGTTTACTTGCGAGAGTGGTGGAGTAAAAGCCGTATTATCTTTACAGAATGTGCGCCGCGATCGACATGCTAGCGTCAGAGCAGCTGTTCTACGGGCACAGCCCGCCGGCCGGCTTCCTCACCGATTATTCAGCGCCTGTCAGGAGACCAACGAAGATTACCACAAGAGGTTTCTCCGCACCATGCTTAGCAACTCTCAAACCTCTACAATTAACATTGAAGTCGGCGCCACGTTCCTGCATAAAAATATCGACGGAGAAGAAAAAAAAGAAGGTGGTTTTCGCGGACGATCGAGGATTCGCCCTCGAGCAAGTGAAGTTTATGACTGAACCGTCCCACGTGCCGCCGTACTGGGCCCTGAAAGTGGTGTCCAGTCCATCACCAGAGAGAAAGCCGCCTCCCGCTCCTATCGTGGACTTGTGGGAGTCGAGATTCGCTCAACCGGCATCGGATTACGTTGAATTCCGTAGAAGAATTACCCAAGACTGCGTCACTTTGGAAAATGTCATCATTAAACAAAACGAATGTGCTGTTGACGGGACGGTGAAAGTTAAGAACCTGGATTTTGGAAAGGAAGTGTTTGTGAGAGCTTCATCTGACGGCTGGACAACTAGTGAGGACACTTACTGCGCGTTTGTGGAGTCGGGGCCCCTGGGACCTAACGGGACCTCGCTCTACGATACCTTCGGATTCAGACTGCAACTGCCCATCCACTCTAGAAGACTTGATTTTTGTGTCTGCTTCAGATGCAAAGGAAGTGAATACTGGGACAATAACAAAGGCCATAACTACACTATAGAGAAATCGTCAGTCAGGAACACTCCTGGCGTTTCTTGCGCCAGGATAAAGTACGGGAACTCTTGGACGTCGAGGTCAGATTCTACGGGGAACACGCCTTATTGGTGAAACTATACTATTGTGTTAAGTGCCATTACCCATGTGCCTTATTCTTCGTTAGCGAAGAGATTGGTGCCAAGTAAGTTGAAAGATCTTTTCTATTTTCAATTAAGGCTTATAAAAGAGTTTTAGTTGAAGATTTGAACTGCTGTATTGCTTGTTCAGCAGTCTCACTTTGACTGACGTCAATTTATCTGTCAAGTTTGAGAGACGAATTTTTGGAAGCTTGTTGCATTTCGAGCATTCGTTAAGACTTGAGCACTAGAAGTAATTTTGAAATACAAATTAATCTTTATAAATATTGAAATTCACCTTACATACAACATAATATGTTAATATAACAGCAACTTGATTCACTACGACAAAAAGAGAATTAATTAACATTTGTTATTTATGTAAATATAATACATAACACATTGCTAGGTATCTTATCGGGTGCAAAATGCGCACATTTTATTAACTTTTACCATTGGATGTGCATCTGGGTACAATATAAGGCAACGAATACGTTGTCTGTATATAAGGCGGTCAAGACCAGCTCCATAATGCCCAGTTAAAAAAAAACTACTGCTATAATATATAACGAAAAAGGGGGCTTCGAAGACAATAATTTTTGCATCCGATATTTTTCTACTCTATGTCATCATCATCATCATCTCAGCCACAGGAAGTCCACTGCTGAACTCTACTCTATGTAATACCTACCAACTTCTAAAACAAAATTTTATAATCTATATCCCGCCTTTACACTTGTGGTAGCTGTAAAATATGATGTTTCTCTATCAGGAGTTGCGTACTTCTAACATCCCGCAGCCGCATAATGGGTAACAGCTTCCCACCGACTACAACAGAACGCTGCCCATTTTGCGGTTTTACCTTTTGTAACAGAATTCTTATTTTTCTTGTATAGGTTTAAAAATCTGCTCGAACGAATGCTCGAATGTGAAGGAAACTATCCTTGTAAATAATTATTCAAAGGATCTCACATAAATATATTTTTTTAGATTCTTTGATAATTATATTTCTAAGAGTGACTGGTTTTTATAAACTCTTTTTGGCTTTTATAAAAACAAAATATTGTGTGGTAATAGTGCCATTTTATATAGACAGATAATTTATAAATAAAATGTTTTGTCTGTGTATTCCGGTGCTCTGATATCACTCATTTTTTGCGCATCCATAAATAACAGAGTTTCATTTACAATACCATTTATCACTTATAGTTTAAAAAACATATCTAGATTTCACTTTGATTGAACTCTTGTGTACAATTAGTCATTATCAATTTGTAAAACTCATGTTACCCTAGCAAGTGGATAAAGTGGGATACTTTCTTTCCAAATACGTATTATGTATAGATAGAAGAAATGAAAACAATTCAATGTCAAAATTGATGACATGTCAATTAAAAAATATATAATATAAATAGTTCCTAAAATCTGTAACTATGCGCGAGTCACTCGACCTAACGTATTTATTTGTTCTGCTTCTGTCCATTAACCTCTAGTATCACAATCTGACAAGGGTCACAATAAATGTAGGTAACCAAGTGCCGCGCCGCTGTCATTACCAGACATTACCTCTGACGATTCCTACCGCCTAAAACAACATATTGATTATAACAAAATCCTTCGCAAGCTTTTAAGATGCTTGTCAGATTGTAGTTTAAGCAACGGCACTTTTCAATAAACTATTATAAGCCTAACACAGACTGAAGCGACGCTCAGCAACGTATAATACGAGCATAAAAGTTGTTTTTATCAATTTAGTAGCTGTTGTCGCGTCTAGGGAGCAGTAGTGACCGCTACGCGACGTATTTTGCGCTCGATTATTCGTTGCTATGCAACTATCTCAGTGTTCAGCTTGAGGCATTCTATTTGTGCCCAGTTCACGGATTTGATTGTGACGTACGATATGGCAACGCCATTTGTGTCGTCTTATCCAATTTTTGACTTTGCTCAATTTCGATCGTTATTTTATTTATGAAAACTAGTTTTTATAAATAAAAACAAATGGTCTTATTTTCATTAAGTTGTAAAATGTACCTGCTGTTCCTATAGTAGATAAAATCTGAGCAAGCATTACGTGCTTGGCTGCGGGTTACTTGCAATGCATGAGAATATAATGACGGTCACACATGCAGTGAAAACCGTAACTTAGTTCCTAATAGTACTCGTTATATCAGACTCAACTCTTAGTGGGTATATCTAGTTATATTGGAATGTTTTAGTAGTCGACATAACGAGTGCGACTGATAAGCATCGTTGACCGTCGTTTGATTTGTAATTACGCTAATCGTCACATTTGGTTCAATATACATAATTATAACGTTGAGCCGGAACGAACTCGGTAGGACAATATTTTATGTCTCAATAGTCCGAGTCTTCCGACTCGACACACGACTCGCCGTCGCGTGTCGAGTTTTGCGGAAATATTATTTTGTAGAGTCTTAAGGTATTCACTAGAAAACCTTCAGGGGAAGTACTGTTGTAATTTATACGGCCAAGGCAAGAAATTAGGCAAATACTTTTTTATACTTGAATCACAATTTTTTTTTTAAAGATTGGTTTTCCCAATCTTTTAAATAATGATGCAGGGAGTTGCAATAATTAGATCATTTATTGGTAAGTTTTCCAGTGCACGTTGACGTTGGTAAATGTTTTTTCGAGTTTGTTCGAGTCTCGAAAGAGAGAGGTGGGGCACCTCACCCCAAAATATAAAGGGTATTTTTTACTAATTATAATGGTAGCTAGGGTTTATATGAACGAATGAGTTATTTATTGCGAACATGATTTTATATTATGTATTGATGTTTGTAAATTATGCGTTTTATTTTACTTTAAAAGCGTTGATCTGCTTGATTATATTTTAAATAATGCATTTTAGTTTTGTACTCAAACATATATTTAGTCAAGTACTTTAGATTTGCCTGGGCCTAGATAGACTTGGAAAATCAATTTTGTTTCGCTGGCTTTAAAAAAATAACGCTTATAAGAGAAATACGTATTGAATGCATACAGGTACTCCTGTAGTTAACTGCATGTGTTCACTGCACGTTTGACTCGATGGATATGGGGCCTGGGCATTTCTACACATTTATATCTACGATACTTTATCTACCATGCTTTGGAATCTTAAGGGCTTGTGATATTAGTACCTTGTTATTTCATAATATGTGATTGTAAAGAAATGATGCTATTGTAAAATAAAGAGAAATTTCCAAAAATTATATCAGAACCTGAAAATAATATACATGAAGTGTTTTTTTATTTCAAAATGCTTTCATGTTTGCATTTTTCTAGGTTATGAATTTTTGAGATTTTTTTTTGTTATTGTGTAATTAGACCAACCCTAGGTAGGCTTTACAACATATTATTTTGTTATGTTGGCAACATTTTATTGTTTTGCCTCAGAGAAGAGATGCATAATTTATGAATTATTGTGAAGACAGTCGTTTAGCCAGCTTTTATTTATCGTCCATGCTAAGCGATTGTTTATAAAAATAATATTTTATAAAAGAACTGATTATATTATGTGATTGTTAAGATAATGTAATTTTTCTACGAGAATTATGACAGATGGCAATATATTATTTTTTAAATATTAATTATTGTTTAATTCATATTTTTGTTTTATTTTATTTAATTCCTGTGAAAAGTTAATTATTTTTGAATAAGTAGTACCTTTTCAAAAAGGAAATAAATGATTACATGTTTTTCTTTACACTTCACATTAAAAATACGTAAATATCGCTTACACTACATTCAGTAGCATAAAATAGACCTATGAATTTGCATTCATTAATTGGTAACATTCTATACATGCATAGAATTCAATAAAAATGATGCAAGGTTTTTTGGCAACATTACAAGATCTAAATAAAGAGTATCGTGTGATGTCAAATTTAGAAATCTCAGAATACACCTCCCCATATTTGCGTCACGATATTTTATCATCTTTTTGATCTTGTTACGGCGTACGTAATGATGTAGGCATCAAGTACGCTGCAGAATTAATTTTCTAATTCGGTATTGGAGTATAAGGGTAACCTTTATTATACGACGAATACCCATATTAACATAATGATATTTGCCTTGAATTATACTGCCCTATTGCTGGGCACGGGCCTCCTCTACTAATGAGAGGGTTTAGACCTCAGTTCACCACGGTGACTGGTAGACTTCACTTTCAAAATTCTTATACAGAGTTCTGAGTTGTGCAAGTTTTCTCAGGATGTTTTTCTTTACCGTTAAAACAAGCGAAAATTCACAAAGAATACATATAAACTTTTAGCAAAGACAGAGGTGCGTGTCCATTAAGAATATCTATACTGTTAACGATATAAAAATGCACTTGTTTCTGCGATCTATATCGAGAATAATTACGGTTCGGTGTCTGTGATATCTTATTGCTTATTCTTATTTAACTATGGGGTATATTGTTATTGGAGGAGGCGAGGTACTGCTATTTGATACGAAGTTCGCCCTTGTCCAATAGTGCAGCGATTTACACGTTATAGGAAACAGTTAGAACTTATTAACAAACAAATTATAATAGTTATAATCATTTTTCCAATACAGTTTTGTCACGAAGCGAGCAGTGGCAGTGGCTGCAACAACTGGAACCCTTTAGTGTGGAGTCCGCGAAAAACATTTCGACTCGTACCGAGTATAAGCTTCTAATAAAAAAATACAAAGAACAGAACTTAAGTGTAAGTACAGAACTAAATCTATTGGTTAAATTAAGGGAGACAGGCGCGGGCGGCTTGTAGCCGCACCAAACCGCACACATCATGCGAGGTCACCGCCCGCCCCTGTCTCAGTGAAATGCTAATCAGCCAATAAATTGACAATTTGGTGAATACCATTTCTCGACGATTAGTGTATTCTATTTCTACATGAAGACGAAATTTTACGTTTGCGACTCGTGTCGCCACGCGTGATCTGTATCAATTATTTTTATTGGCTATTCATTAAACAACTTGTATGTTTTTCCTAGTTACCATTTATAGTGCAATACTTTGAGGTGGATTCTTTTTCTAGAACAGTTAACAATATAAGTACATAAAAATGTTAATATAAATAACTCATGTGTAACTATATATATTTAAAATAGTTTTGATATATTGGTAAAAGAAATCAAACGGAACCCTTCTCGATACAACGTAGTTTTGTCCCCGTTATGATTAATTAGTCCGTCAGTTCTAGTGTAACAAGATAGGCTACATAGTTCACTACAAAACATCGTAATTAGCAAACTCATACAATCATAGTAAATAATTATAATCGAATGCTATATACTGAAATATAAAACTGAAGTGTTTATTTGTTTGAACCGTTTAATTTTTTGCGCAAACTAAGCTTCAGAGGCGGACTGGGCAACCGCCTGGGCCCTCGCGCCTACAGGAGGCCTTGCGCGGTGCCTTGGAGAACCTTTCTTTACGATCTTCCCAAGTACTCCATTAAAACCGGAGAAATATGTTTTGATCCACCCGGGACCGCGTTAGTTGCGGCGGCCACTGCTAAACTTAGTTTAGGTTAGCTCAAATACCTGAGATATTTTTCATACTTGTGTTGACCACAAACTATATAAACTATGTTCTATACGTAATTTTCTCAGTCATGCTAACTAGCTAAACTGGCTTAGCTTAATTCTTGGTTAGCAATCGGCGTAAGATTTTGAATTAATGATTTTATATGATGTAATGGTTTAATTAGATCCAGACCCTCGCTACGTTGCTGCTAACTAAATCGATGTACATGAGTGCGTATTGTAAATTATTGTAATCTACTTGCCTACTTGAGGAACACACAATTTAGCTAATGTTGTATGCTTCTTTTTTACTTGTATTTTTACCGTGCATAATCTACTTTTATATAAAAATGAATCTCTATTTCTCTTGGTCATCGCATCACGCGTGAACGGCTGGAACAATTTCGCTAATTCTTTTTTTGTTGTATATATTGTGAGGAGAAGGTTCATATGAAAGAAAAAATTTAAAAAATTGCGCGGAAAACTATATAATTTAAGAAAACTTAACGAAAATATTAATTTTATATAACTGTCAACGATTGACAGAATGCGCGCTGCAAATTCATAGTTAAGACGGGACAAGGTCTGTCGGGTCAGCTAGTAATAAATAATTAAAAAAGAAGTAGCTAAGCGATGATCGTAGTTAGCGTAGTTTTATGTTTATTTAACTTTAATGTAGCTTGATAGCGTTTAATATGACCTTCGAACCTGAGCGAAGGTGCAGAATAGATTTGGATAAGTTATTAGTTGTGGCCGTCCATCCCATGTCCATGGATCTGGAGTCCATTCCTTGGAATAGCTTAAAGAAATTCCACATAAACACTTCCCAAACCTTAACTGGGTTGATATAGACAAATGGGCCCTGCCCACTTAAGAACAGCGCGGTCTCCACTTACAGGGTTTTATGGTAGCCTACTACTACTAATACATTTTTATAACGAAGAAACTATCAAACCTACAAATTTATAAACTACATTCTTTGGTAGTCTAGAACACTACACCATAACGTCAACGATACTACGTCCATAGCCTTTCCTGAATAAAACTGTCGCCAAAAATGGTATACGGTAAACTAACATTCAGTTAATTATTACCATAATTAAGTGTGTAGTACTTTATAGGCATGTTGGGTGACATTTCCTCGATAACCCGGATCAAGATAATGCGCCAGAGCTCGTCACGTGAAACAACACTCGCTTCTCACAGCTCTGAATACAGAACACGTGCATAGTAATAGTATTTCTGAACCCTGTGCCACGTAGTATGCGGTTAAAAAATAAACAATATTTTTAAATGCATTCCTTTATTGAATAAAAGTCTAAATAACCTGCACTAAATCGTTCCTGAGTACGTGTGTCAGGCGCTGTGCAGCTGTTGTAAATAATGCTAGTTGCAATCGCTGTGCGGGCGTCACTGCACGCGTTTGCTGCGGCGCGTGTCCCGCGGCAGCGCGCCGGGGCTGGTGGCGCGGCGCAGACTCCGCAGAGCGCCAGCCTTCGCCCGCGACCTGGACGACGACTTTTGAGGGGTGACGTCATTTTTATTTGGAGTCTCCAACGAAGATGATTGTGAAAACCACTTCTCAGGAGTATCCTCGTTCAAATCCAGAGTAGGTCTCGTTACTAGAATCGCTCGAGGCGTGGCATTTTCAAGTATCGGTTTTGATATTAAAGGTACGGGGATTTTGAACTGAGGCTTCGGCTCCGGCTCAACCTCATCAGTCCCCTCGTCCAGGTTCAGTTTGATGACTTTCCGCCTCTTCATAATTTCCTCCTGCTTGACCATAAGTCGTGTCATCAGAGGAGGATTTGCCGGTTTATTGACTGGAGTCTTGGGCTCCTCGTCCGTCAACTTCAGGCTTTCCATTTCAATTTCCAGTTCTGTTGGTGTAGTCGTGACGTGCCTGACCCTAGCGCAAGCTGTTAGCAAATTCATAATCTCATTTTTCAAATATGGGTCTACATCAGCCTGCATGACCTCGTGTATCCTGACCACATGGGCGTCGCACTCTTCGTATCTGCCCTCCGCCAGCTCCATGAAGGCAAATTCCAGCATGATCTCCAAGTGAACTTCCATCAATTGTCTGCGAAGGAATTTCTGATCATATGTTGCAATGTAATCTTCAAACTCACTGCTTTCTTTGAGTTTCTGTTCAAAACGGCTGCACATCGCCAGTGCACCGTTGAAGTAATCTTCGGCGGTACGACGCTCGCCTCCTCTGAAGTACACGGCAGCTTCGAGACCGAAGGTGACGCAGGCCAAAATATAGCAGAATGGGATCTGGCACGCGGCACAGACACATGAGATTTCGTGGCTGAACCAGCTTGGCATCTCAAAATTTGGTACGGACGTGTACCATCCCCGAGGGCTACTGGCGCCTCTAAAGTCGCATTTCTCCAGCATTACCTCCACCTCTTGCCTGGCGTTAGGAACCACTCGTTTTTCTTGCTCTTCTGGTTTGTATGTGAGCGTGTCGCTGGACGGTTGAATGCCGAGAATATATTTGAGATGGTTCTCTATCCGGACCTAGCACAAAACGTTTTATTGATTTAAATGGTTTAAAAAAGTATTAAAGATGCATTGCATGTTCATGTCGCTGGCTACGCTATTTGGAAACCGCGGAAGTGAGTAATGAACTACATTGTGGAGTAACATAAATAAACGATTACAAGTGAAAGTATTCTCCTCCAAGGGCGAGCCCTTTGTGTTAGAAGATTTTAAACAGACTTCAAAAAAAGGAGGATGTTATCAATTCAGCGAGATTTTTATAAAATTATATTGTGTGATTGGAGTCTCGTCGCCCGTATATACCATAGAGCGGCCAATGAATTGAGGGATAGTATAAAGTCTCACCATGGCGAGATGGCGGTGGTGGGCGTCGGTGATGGTGGCGAAGAGCTGCGCGTGCGGCAGCGCCGGCGCGGCGGGCAGCGCGGCCGCGGCGGCACCGCGCGCGCGCCGGCACATCGCCAGCCACCGCGCCGCCCGCGCTGCCTCTGCGCCGCTCCGTACCGCCGCACTGCGCACGCGCAGAGCCCGCCGTCGCCGCGAACACCACGCCCCCGCACCCGCTACATAACACGCACGCTTACTTAATATACGTTTTTAGCATAACACCGGCATTGTTTATTTTTTTATTTACATTCTTAATGCATCACGAGCTTTTTATTTATGCAAACAAATTAGTTCATTACGAAAATCATATTGAAATTTATTGCGTGTCGTATCTATAATACGTCCGAAATAAATGTTAGCTTTGGCGTATTGTGTGCAGCTTTTATAATATTTTAGCTATTGTGTATTCCTTCTAAAGAATTTTTTTTTTTTTTTACTTTAATGTGACAATTATTGTTGTATGTTTTAGTACACAGAAATTGTACAAGCGATACTCACAATGATGAGAAGCCGCGAGATAGTGCCGCTGCATGTTGCTGACAGCGCTGAGCAGCGTAGGTGCGGAATCTGCGCTTGCGCACAGCCGCGTCTGTGCCTCCAGTACCGCGCCCACCGACAAGTCAACTGCACACATATCATTATTCTTATTCCACTGTATACAGTCTATACATTGTTTCGTGACGTAAACTTACGCAATACAACTTAAAATTCAGTCATGCAACACAGTGCAAGTGGTATTAAACCACAAAGTATGAAATGAACAATTTCACTAACAACAATAACAGCTGATTTTACTGAATGATTTCGCTTTCCACGAGCAACATATGGCGACACTCACAGTTGCCTTCAGGGTAGCGCGTGCAAGCGGCGAGCACGCGCGCCTGCGCGAGTCGCAGCACGCGCGCCGCCACGCCCGCCGCGCCGCGACCGCTGTAGTGCATCTGAATATGATACAATAGGTTTTAGTTTTGTATACATTACAAAATTGTTGCTTTTTCTATTATAATTATATAACTGTAAGTTTTCCTTGCTGTAAATAAATAAATAAAAATTTTATAATAAACAATAGGATTAATGTTTTAAATGAGATTACGTCTATAACCATAATACTAATATTTTTATTACCAGCATTCAAAGCGCCCATAAAAACCAACGAGATAATACTTAAATGATAAAGAAACTCACAGCAGCACTACATAGGAACACGACGGCGACATCAACAGAGGCAGGGTCGGGCGACAACTCGCGGCACCAGCGGGCGGCGCGCTGCAGCATCTCATCCACTACCGCGCTGCTGTCTTCCACGTGGTGGAGGATCACTGACGCATTAGTTATGTACGCCTCTCTGGAATATTTGCTTGTATAATTATGCAAGCGTGTAACCCAACGAACGAGAAACTAGTATCGAATCCCTTGTCAGACATTTCCTTGGCATAAAATCTAACATCTCTAGAGAAAATGTCTGCAGGAGATGAATAAAGTGGACGACGAAAAATAGGCATCTTCCTCTTACTACACTGCACTGCCTCGGCGTGGCAATAAGCGGAAAATTTGCATTATTAGGCCATAAATAGTAACATTTTATGAACGGAAAGCATGAAAAGAAATAACATTATAACTTATTTACTTTAAATGTAAGAGCAACATAACCAATACGTAATACACAATTTGACGTAACAGTTAAAATATAACTTCTTATAAGTAATTTTCATCTCGGCTTTAAAAGTGCATGACTCACTTGTCGTTAAGGTATTGTGCGAGCTGGCAGCACGCATGCGCGAGCTGCAGCGCATGCGGCGCGCGGTTCAGCTGCACAAGTTGTTGCACGCACGTCTGCGCGACCGCCAGCGAACCGCTCGCCACCCACGGAGATACTGCAACATATTACAACAGCTGAGTCCCAACGAACTAATAAACAGTCACAAGTGAGAATTTAATAAATGATTTGGACTGAAAGATTTTTAATGATTTAGTGAAAATACTAAGTTTTAACAATATTCATTACATTACAGTCGCACTCTAATGTAATGAATATTGTTAAAACTTAGAATTTTCACTAAATCATTAAAAAAAACAAACATTTTTCTGACGCTTGGCGCCTATTTGGGTACAAATTCCAATTATATAGATTAGCTGTTCATAATGATCTGAAACATAACAGTACCCGTCGAGAGGTCGCGAGCTAGTTGCCTCCAAATCCGAACAGCTTCGACGGCGTGGCGCGCGGCGCGGTGCTCCTGCTGCACGGTGCGGACCGCCGCTATTTGGTCCGGATCGGAATTCTGAAACACACATCAAATACGAATATTAAAATCACGAATATTCTTTGCACGAGAACGAAACTTTAAGAGAATTTGATTAACAAAACAGCATTGTTAAACCGCGAAATTTATTTAGACTTAAAACAGCATAATTACTTTTTCTATCTATAATCCTGGGTCCATCCAATGCCGTTAGTGCAATCGATAATAATATATTGTATACCTATATGGGGCGGAGCTGTAAAAACACGATTCCTTGAAGTAGAGAGGGCTCAAAGAGCTCTGCTTAAAATAATGTACTTTAAAAAGCGTCATCATCCTACAGAAAGTATATATCATATCAGTGATGTCTAATGTCGGTTCGGAAATTATATATACTGCATACTATTCTGAAAGTTCACAGGACCCAAATATTTAATCCTGTAATTCCTAAAAGGAGAAAACACGAAGTGGTACTTGTCCCCAAAACAAAAACTACATTTGCGGATATTCAATATAATAAACGTTCCTCATATCTTTACAAGAAAATAAACAAAGAAATTAACCTTTATATTAAAACATACCGGGAGTGTAAAAATGACCTAACTATATGGTTAAAAAAAATGAATTATAACGAAACTGAGTCCATTTTAAACAAATAGTTTTCATAAGGAAGTTAAAAACCACACATACACCCACTCACACGTACTCACACACACACACACACCTACTCACTCACACACACTCACACACCTACTCACTCACACACACACACTCACACACCTACTCACTCACACACGCACGCATGCCTACACACACAAATATATTACAACTATATTTTTTTGTAATCTTTATAATAGATATGGAAGGGCGTAGTCTCCTAGCACAGGCATTTTTATGCTTAAAAGGAGATTACCACTCTTAGCTAATAAGGAAAATTTGTGAAATAGTGAATAAAGATATTATTATTATTATTTTTATATTTTTACTGCTCGGTCCGTAAGACCGGTAAGTGCCAGTATTCACGGGCCTAAGCCAAGTGAGTACTGGTAGTATCAGGGTTGGGTGTTTCCGAGTTCGACGTTGTAATATGGGTTGGTAGAGAACATGATTCTGTCTGCAAGAAGTTTCTGACAATTCTGCAGGTATTTAGAATTACTGCCTTTTGCAATTGTATAAAAGTCCGTGGTGACAACTCTAAACTAGTTAAGGAGTATGCTAGTTGTTTGGGGATAATTCCGGTGGTGGATAATACTATTGGGACTATAGATACGGTTTGTAACTGCCACATACGTGATATTTCATTTTTCAGGTCAGTGTATTTTGTAAGTTTTTCAGCTATTGTGTTTTGCAGATTGTGGGAATTAGGTATGGCTATGTCGATGAGAAACGCGGATTTACTTTTTTTATCAATTTTTTTATCAACTAAAGTGATATCGGGTCTATTATAATGCACAGTCTTGTCAGTTAAAATGGCTCTATCGTAGTAGAGTTTGTGGTTACTATTTTCTAGGACTGTTTCTGGGATATATTTATAGTATGGAATGGGTGTTTTAGGTGTGACTATGAGGTTATATTTTGTGGCTATCTTTTGGTGAATTATGTTTGCTACCTGATCATGCCTGAATTTGTAGTCGGTCTGGGCTATTGATCTACAGGCACCTGTGATGTGTTGAATAGTTTCTGAGCTGCTATTGCATTTTCTACATAAATCTGAGGGTAAGCTGGATATTTTCATTACATGTTATTATTATTATTATTATTATTAATGCCATTTGATACTTCATCTGGACGGCATCACGCTTGCCTGCTCCTAATGAGGAGCAGGCATTTTTTCAAGATCGTTTTAAAAAAATACCGTAAGAACGAGAGCCTATTCACTGATCAACATCAAGGGTTTCGAGTGCCTTATGTACTCACCCGAAAGTCCGGTGTGTTTGTATAAGCCGGCTCTGCCAGGCTACCAAAGTATTGTCAGGTCAAAAAATCAATTAGTGTCCTCCTTAGTACAATGACTATTAGCTTTTTACACTATTCTAAATATGACCTCATCTACACTCTTTTTACATGTACTTACCGCGATCACTTGTTTCCAGCCATATTTTTCACTGGCCTCGTGTAGCTCGCACTCAGTCTTCAGCATCAACAGAGTTGCGTGCACCGCACGCGCGTCTCCTGTCTGATATGAAACAACATATTACTTAAGACAATTAATTACTACATTGAATAGTATATACTGTAAGCATTTATGGTATTCTTATAATATATCTAGTGGGATATATTATACTATATTGTAATATATAAATGATACTGGGTTATGTATATATTACAAATCTCTACTAATATATATAGTTGAAGTGTTTGTTTGTTTGAACGCGCTAATCTCAGGAAATACTCAATCGATTTTGTTTTTTTTTTTGCACTAATACGAGGCTACATTATTCCTAAGTGCAATAGGCTACATCTGTCTCGGTAAAATATAAAGCGGGACTTTAATCCCGGAAAGACTTTTGTATGATAAAATGTAACGATTTATGAGACACGGCAAATAATTATGGTATTTTATCACTGTGTGGTACAAATAATAAATAAAATTCACAAGAAAGCAATATTCGCTATCGTTTATTTGGGCGTCATACTTATATATTCGTTATTATAGTTTAAAAAATTCTATGGCACCGAATAATTTTCGAAATTGTTCAATAAATAGCTGAATCCTGAGGTAACAAACATTAAATAAAAAATACATAATATTGAATTGATAACATCCTTTTTTTTAACAATTTAAAAATATACATGTTAACAGTTAAAACCAACCTGTTCCTCCTTGTATCTTTCTAATAGTTGTGTGATGACCCTGCTGTAATGTTCACTATGCATTATTCTCACAGCATTAGGAGTGCCCAGTAACACCTCGTACAGAGTCCTTGTTACGTCTGCTGTTTCTTCACCTGGAAAACAAACAGGGCGTAAGACATACCTACAAGTAAAAAAGTCCCGCAACACCGAATTTCCACTATTCCGTAAATCTATCAAAATTATGTTAATATTTAGATAATAACTTATTTACGCGATTTATTATTAAAGTCTCAATTCAAGGTGTCGAAATTTTTATAGAATTTGGTTTAGTCACCATTACTTTGTTAGTCGGCACTGTCCATATAATGTGGATTTTAGCAAATATATTTAAATGGAATCAGATAAGCACCATCTTTAAACATTTTGTATGACTAGAATCATGTAAGTGAGTGTCATGCAAGTCTATACTTAATGGTTCTTTTTACTCACTGTCGGCGCTGGACAGCTCCTCTCCAGTAAGACGTGCCAGCGCCCTCCACACGCCAGCTATCGCGACCACCGACGGCCACAGCTTCAAGTACATATCATATTCATGCTTCAGGAGTAAGCTGAAATCATATAGGTATATTGTCACAGTACATACATATATAAAAAGTATATACATATATAACAAAGCATGCTTAGATAATGAAATCTGTTAAAACTAAAACATTGTCCACCATTTGAAACAAATACTTCATTAATATCTGAAAAACTCACCCAAACTTGACATCCAGAAGAAATGGCTTTAAGTTTCCATACAAACATTTATCTTTACTAATATTTGAAGCATCAAGAACAGAGATCAGTTGGAACTCTTCAGGATGTTCGGCCTTTAATGCTTTGGCTTTTATGTCCACAACCAAACTCATGTATTTCTCGCTCTTCAGAGCTTCTTCTCTACTGAATATAAGACTCAAGTATGCATCTAACAAAGCAATTTCATATAACTTATAATCCATTTCACAGATACTCTTATTATACAAGGCTCTGCTGATATTTTTAAGTTCTTCTTCAGATTTGAAATGAGTAAGCTCTTTTTTTATGTACAAATCAAAAAGTTTTATAGAAAATTCATAGTACTGAGCTTTGTTTAGTAATATTGCTGTGTTGTGAACATCTGTTTGAAGTTTTCTGAAGTATTTGACATAGTTATTACATGACAACACTCCTAATTTTTGTAATATGTCATACTGTTCATGGACTAAGTCCACATGAGTCGCCAGCACCTGTGACATGTCAAATTTGGTTTCAATGGCCTGTGTCATTAAATTCTTGGCTAGAAAACTCAAGCGCAATGCATCATGTAGGCCAGTTTTTGCCTTACAACCTTCACATTTCAACACTTGTTCAGAACTCTCTAATTGTTTTGTCAAATAGCAGATCAACTTAAGACATATATCATGCACCGAAAGGTCTATTATTTTGATGAATCTCTCTATAAATAGTTTCAGGAACTGATTTATATTCGGGTAGGTTAACAGCATGATTTTCTCATCCATGTTATTTGTTTCTTCAAGGTTAATCAAAAGATTGTTGAAGACGGTCTCTACGTGAGCCATATTCGGCATAGGTTTTAATATGCTGCATATATTGGAATGGTAAGTGTATAGGATACTTTGCAAATTCCTATTGTGACCAATGAAGTTTGTGCATGTACGGACTGCTGTTTCCATAGCCAATCCTTCAAAGCCAATTCTTGAGGAGTTTTCAGCTATCACATACAAGCAGTCGATGAATTTTGTATACAAATCTAACAAGTCCTTTTCCTTCAACCTCCTGAATCCTTTTAAATCATTTTTTTCTAACATATTGGTAAAAATTTCACCATACAATTTATCAAGTTCACTGGCAGCCTTTTCATTGAACAAAAAATACATTTTCTTTACAAGAAACAATAATATATTCATACAGAATTGAACCGTGTCGTATACTTTTACAGTTTTGAGTACAATTTCAGTCAATTTTGGTAACAATTTGGTAAGAGATGCTTTGGCTTTTAGTTTCTCTAAATATAAAATGTGATCTGCAACTATGTGCCAGTATGTTTTGAAATGTTCATTCAATAAATTTCCTACATCAGGTTCAAATGCCATGTAGACAAGTTTAATTATTAATTCTGGAGGTGATGGCTTACTCTGAAAACAAGTTTAACACAATGTCATTAAGTTTAAGATTGAACCAAGCTTAGAATATAATTTAAGACTTAAAGACAGCAACATAGATATTTATTTACCTGTTTGACAGCATATTTATGGATATGATAGATGCAAGCCAGTGACTTCACTCGCTCTGGCCCGTCAAGTACCCTTGTCTCTCTTAGACAATCTATACTCAACGTTAATAATTCTTTTACATCTACGTTGTCGCGCCATGAAGGTATTTTATCTATATTTCTGTAATAAGATTTAATTATAAAATAAAGTATGAAATGGTATGAAGAACATGTTTTACCCATAGAACACCTTAGTCGCCTCTTTGGTCTAAACATTGTTACATACGGACAGTGGAACTAGAAGCCTGATATTTATTTACCAGCATGCTTGAAAGTAGATAAAGATAAATTAATGTCGCAGTTTCATTGTAACTATTTATTAACTTAAAACTAGAAATGTGTGATAATTTTATTTTCATGATGTTTGGTAACAAATGTCTATACGTATTTGAGTTAAAATATATGAGTGATGATTAGATGATTAATTACTCAGCTATATTACCTGCACAGTATACACAATACATTCAAAGAAAAAAGTCCACAGTCTTTGGCCCGCAAGTTGTTTGAAATTTTCTTATAATCAATGTAGATTTGGTCAAGATCATAAACGTCAGTTTTTGATCCATTTGCTTTTATATTCACTATAAAATCGTCAGGTTGCATGTTTACAGTTGTTATTTATTGCATTACACAATTATTAAAATATATATTTTGTTTATGAATATATCTACTATCAAAATATTTCAAATAGTTTCGACCGTTGCTTTTGATTTGCACAACAGTCAACACGTCATTTTTCAAATAATATATTTGTTTTCACTAACGATGTTGATATTGTAAATAACGTGTAGTGACCAATCAAAAAACGGCATCGAAAACAATCATATACAATAACCTGTAGTATAAAACAAACTGATAATATTTTTTCCATTTTACGTATACATTTTAATTTTATTCATTATACCCTATATTTGATATTATACATATAAATAATAACGGATTAAGATTGCATGTACATACTGTGATAATATTTGTGACTTTAAAAATTTTCAATGTAATAGACAAATATAAAATATAAAAACATAACTACTGCATCGCTATGACCAAAAAGCTATTATCCAGCTTGCCAGTTGGCAACACTGCTCGATTGTTGAATTCTGTCAAAAAATGCCGCCATCCTTAATAAGATCTGTTTTTTAAAGTTTATCATATAAATACAGGTTTAAAACGCCGAATATACGTATAACACCTACCTTTTCCTTGTTTACCACACACCAGTTGCGATACTTTGTGGATAATTGTGGTCGTATTTGAATTCAGGTTAGTGGTTATCATATCGAGCTATTTGTAACCGTAATTTATGAATTAAAAATACTGATAGTGGTAGTCGTTAATTATCTTAAATATTTATGTTTCTTGTAGACTTTTGCAATCTACATAATTCAGTCTACGTGTAATAATAGACTATAGAATAGTAGAAATTCCAAAACATTTGGCCAAACTAATAATTACAAGCAACCTAATGCTTTTGTTTGCATAGATATAAGGATAAAATTAGGAACTGAAAGCGAGGAAAATGTCTATCAGACCGGCCAAACATAATATTTTCATTTCCTAATAATCACAATGTGTTGTGTGGGGATAGAATGTGCACCCTGTCATTGCGCATATAAAATTATGCACATTGTTTTTATAAGTTGATAAAAAGCTTAATAGAAATATGAAAAAGAATCATTATGCGATCCTATTATAATCTTTTACTTCTACATTTATTTGATATTGAGGGGACCAATTTTTTAAATTTTTTGGCACCTGTATGTGGTTCACTATTAAGTGGATTAATCTGACATAATATAATAAGTGATTATATATTTTCTTAAATTTCAGTAACCTCAAATAAGATGGCAGATAGCAGAACAAGTTACTACCTTCCACTGCTGGTAGTTTTATCCACATACTTCATAGCTTCAAAATATGTGTTTGACAAAGTGAATTCAGAATCAGGAATAATTATTGATGAATTATTTCATTTGCCGCAAGGTCAACTTTACTGCAACAGGAATTTTACTTACTGGGATCCAAAGATTACTACTTTACCTGGCCTATATATTGTGTCATCCGCATTAGTTGGTCCCTATTTTGATTGTACAGTTTATAACTTAAGATTTGTAAACTTACTAGCATCTTGCATTAATTTACTTTTGTTTTCATCAATATTGAAATATGTATACTTTAATGATAATTTGAAAATTGTATTACAGGCATTGAGCCTTGCACTACTTCCACCTTTATATTTTTTTTCTTATGTATATTATTCAGACACATTGTCTATAACATTTTTGTTGGCTTTTTCGAGGTTGTGTCTGACTAATAGGTATAAGTTTTTAATGTTTATCTTTGGTGCTTTTAGTATACTCATGAGACAAACAAATATAGCATGGATAGCCATGGTTTTTGGTCATAAATTCTTAGATATTTTCATAAAAAGTTCAAGAGTTTTTGGCAATGTGTATATAACAAACATAAAGCTTAGTAAAACCTCTCTGATAGCACAGGATGTGGATTCATCAAAGGTGAAAAGATATTATGATCTGGGGGATGTGTTTCAAGCTATGAAATATCATTTGGGAACTTATTTCAGAACGTTTTTTAAGTTTCTTATCTATCAAGATTTTGTAACATTGCTAACCCATTGCATTTTGCTTATATCCTTTGTAGTGTTTGTCTATATAAATGGTTCAATTGTGGTTGGTGACAAAAAGGCCCATGAAGCTACACTCCACCTGCCCCAATTATTTTACTTCTCTCTTTTTTATGGGTTTTTCGGTTTGCCATATGCATTAGCCAAGTTAGGATCAACATTGAAACTGATATTCAGTCAGAAATTAAGAGTGTTCTTGCTAATCATAGTCTGTCTCGTTATTGTTCATTTTAATACAATCACACATCCTTATTTACTGGCAGATAATCGTCATTTTACATTCTACATTTGGAACAGGTGGTTTGGTAAATATGAATTTGCTAAATATGCAACAGTTCCTGTGTATGTTTTTCTATTTTACAGCCTGTATGATAATCTGAGAGATCAAAATTGCATATCATTCCTTTTACCTTACTCTGTCAGTACAATATTGGTCTTAGCTTTGCAAAAATTAATTGAAGTGAGATATTTTTTGGTTCCTTACATAATTTTAAGATTGCGCTTTGTGAGGCCTTCATATAAAATAGTTATTTTTGAGTTTTTATGGTATGTTCTAATTAATGTTGCGGCATTCCATGTATTCTTTTCTCGAGCAGTGTATTGGAAAGATTTTGATGATGCACAGAGAATCATATGGTAAATATCTAACCGTAGTCTATGTAAAACCTATATTAAAGGTGCTATTTAAATCCCAGTGTGTCAAAAGCTTTTGTTTTTAATTTTTAGCAAACTTCAAAAACTGAGGTTCTTATATGATCATTCCTCAGTTCATGTCAATTGATATAAAAAGGATGTAGCGTTAATAGCACTAAGAGTTATCGGGTCGTGAGTGCATACATTTATTACATGAAAATGCTTGATTGTAGGTATTTGAATATTAAAGCCTGTTTCAGTAAAAACGCCAAAGGTATCCAGATATTTTCCCACCAGGGCGGCGCTACTGGAGTGCGTTGGCTTAAAACGATACTTGTAACTGCCACTTTAAGCTAGTGAACTGTCCAACGTGTAACGAAACTCCGGTCTTACGAAGATTTTGTATTTGTAATGACTTGATATGTAACATCAGCCCAATTAAATCAAGCGAAATCTAGGCTAAAAAACCGTTTACCCTAATGCACTGCCATAAATGTTTTTTTAGCATGTTTAAAATCACCTAATACAAATACTATCTTTGCTTTTAAATAAATTTAACAAAAAGACATATCAATTTAATAAGCCCATATCACTATTTCCTACCACGTTGCATTATTTTTTAATAATTCGTTAATCAAATATGATACCCTCTTTGCTTCTCTTTACCTTCAAAATAGGTTTTCGATATCATAAATTCTCTTGAATAATTGTGTATGTTTTGGACAGTTTATATATTTTTTTATTAATAGAAATGATATAAACTGCCAAAGTTGTAATATCCTGAGTGGGTTGACTGTAATGAATATAAGCTATCAAATTTTATTTAAGAAGAGTTCATCACTGAAATATGTAACAAATTGTTTCATAGAAACTGTAAGCCAAGTTTCTAGTCATTGAGCCATAATAAGACACTTGATGGACCCATCCTACACTACACTTGGAAATACAAATAAAGTTTAAGATTGATTCACTAAACATCCAACTTATGGGTGTTGTGACATGAGACATCACTCCAAAGGGAATTATATATGAAGCATCACTTGTGTAATGTTAATTCATATAAGGCGCGTTGGGGTAAGATCGTAGGAGGTGTAACATCGTATAAATCAAATAACTCGCAATTGTGTTATAATTTTTATTTTTGGACAACACTACCTGCGACCCCATCTTGTTTTCTACGTTCCACTAGTTCACATGATTAATTCCGTCAAATAATTAATGTTTACGGTGCTAAGAAACAGAATATCGGTATTTCGTCGTTCCCTGGTAGATCCGGATTAACCCCACGCAAGAATTTGCCTAATTTTATTTGAGTATTTACTGTTTTCAATTAACTTTTTAGTTATATAGTATCATAAAGGAAATAAATCTTGTGACTTCTTTATTCAAATTTGTCAAAATACCTATATTCCCTGAGATCCGATCTTTACCCATACAATTATTTGTCGTTAAAGAACGGATAAAAATCGTTCGACCTAGCACTTGTAAAATATTGCAAGTTTATGTCAAAATTTATACACGAAAACGTCTGAACTCAGTAATTATGTAATTTTTTTTAGCTCAGGTGAATGATCAATTTTGTTTATTTGTTACTTATTTACACGTGTATGTACTATTTCTTCGAATATTTTTAAAAATATCTACAGTGTCACTCATGTGGGGTAAGATCGTATGCCTAGAACTATTAAAAAAACAAAGTTCGCTACTAAAAATATCTTAAGAAATTTATAAAAAAAATTGTATGTTTATAAATGACTATAAAGATCAGAATATACTCTTTTTGTGGATTTTAGAATCCAATTAACATAGACGGTTTTAGAGAGCAGTCCGAACTATACCTGTGAAGGTCCTATCTTTCTCACACATTTCTAAAAGTATGGTACTTTTTTAAAGCTTTATAAAACATGAACTGTTATATTTAAGAAATTGAAAAAATATATACCATTTAGTATATTTAATAACATATAGCAAGTTAATAATTCATTATGATAACTTCTATAAAATTCTTGTAAAAAAATAATTCGAGAACACTGTTTAACACGTTGAAAAAGCGTCCGATTTAACCCCAACGCACCTTAGTGTAGTGGTTGTACATAAATGGCTGAATAACAGTAATTGAATAATGAACATTAATATTATGATATCTAGCTTTAAGATCGAATTAGCAATTAATACCAAAATATATATAATTTGTAATTATGTTTTTTGTAAAATAAATGCATTTTAATAATTAAATTGAGGTTTTATGATGTTTTTATAACCTTTTAAAGACAAAACTTCTTATTGGGAAAATCTTTCACCAAAAAGAGGAGCATATTTCAAATTTATGCGATTGCAATACTTAATCTGGCTAATGTGACCTTGAGTGTCACACACATCATGCATTTATCCCCGAACGGGTATGCAGAGACGCAACCAGGGCACCTACTTTTCGCCAAGTGTGTTCCGTCCCATGATGTGATAAAGGACGAGCCTATCGTTATATCGGGCACTAATTCCAGACTCCGGGCTGATACGGTGCACCAAAACCCAAATATCACTTTGGCGTTTTCCACTCTTCTTTGAGTGTCAACTATATTATATACCATAATTAGTATTCCATTATAATTACTGGCATGAACCTTTGTTATTTTTACGCAGATATGGGTTTGTAAATAAAAACAAGATAATTCTACAATATAATGTATTTTATAAAATTTAAAACATTAAAACGTTTATTAATCGTAGAAGATCCGCACATCTTCAAACTTGATACATTTTTGTTATGTAAATAACATTTTTGTTATGTAAATAACAAAAATGTATCAAGTCACTTAAGTCAGTTAAATGTTAAAAAACGACGAGACGAATGTCACTCGCCTGATGATAAGGTCCGTATTACATAGTATAATAATATAAGGTAAATACTACAGTTGCATTTATGCAGGGATTTAAATAATAATAATATATTATACTAGGTACACATTGTACTACATTGCGTTCGTTACTCTGAGATAGCTTAGTGTTTTATTCTTAAATAAGTTAACTTTTGTAAAAGAATATTAATTATATTTGTAAATTAACTTCATAATAGGTATAAATCGATATTCACTAACAAAATGCTTTACTAATGATAATACACCGGGACTTGGAACGTCTATTTCACATCTACGAAATCAACTAAAAAACAAACAAGTGTTAAGCTTACAATAAATTACGACTTATGGCCGTTTGTTTACTTTCTTCCTTATGTATTTCGAATCTCATCTGTCAGATATAAAGCCTTAAAATTTTACATCTTATCTGTCAGATATAAAACCTTACACTTTTACATCTTATCTGTCACATATAAAACCTTAAAGTTTTACATCTGATGTCAGATATAAAACCTGGAAGTTTTATGTCTACTAATTTATAAATTACCAGTGGCGTAGCTAGGAATAGGCGAAGTGGGTCCTTCCTCACGGCCATCTATATGTTTTTCAATATTCACCCATCGCACGTTTATATTTTTTCACTGTCATAAATAGATATGTCGTGTCAAAGCATGTTTGGTAGGATAAATTTATTGGGTAGATCTTGGGAATGAAAAAGAAGGAGACTTCGCCCACGTCTATACATATTAGTCCACGCATCGCCACTGAACATGACCTACTAGTAAAAATTAGAATAAATGCTCATTAAAGTGACTAAAAATGGTTGGTTATGAAGCAAAATCCAATTCGTACAGGCATAATTTATGACGTCACAAGCCTGGCAAACGAAGTAAGTACGTGAAATGTACTTAATTTATATATTTCGTTATAAGTACAAAAATAAATTATATAAGGATCTAATTATCGAATTTCACATTTAGTGTGATCTAAGCTTGAAAGTGCTTCCACCTCTGGCGAATACGCCTGTTTACGCTCGCGTTGCTATTCGTGCTATGCTACACTCGCACAGTCTACTGCCCGTGTGCAAGTAACCTGCGCTACTTTTGCCTTCCGGCATCCTAAGAAGCTATTTTTACAATTTGGACCATGAATGGTCCAACCTGGTTTGTTTGCGCGAAAACTGCGAGTGAGCAGGTTCCACACATCGAGCCGTTTTTAAATTGTTAGTAACGTGATACGCCAAACAGCAATGCGCATGCGGCATATTATATACTGCGCATGTGCCATATGTGTACACACATTTATATAAGTACTAGCTTTTGCCCGCGGCTCCGCCCGCGTTATAAAGTTTTTCAGGCTAAAGTTTTCCGTTATAAAAGTAGTAGTTTCCCGGGAGCCTTGTTCTTCCCAGGGTCTCAAACTGTCTCCATACCAAATTTCATCTTAATACGTTAGGTAGTTTTTGAGTTTAACACGTTCAGGCAGACAGATGCAGCGGGGGACTTTTGTTTTATAATATATTTTTTAGAACTTTTTAAGAGGAACAATCCCGTCATACATCATTGTTGCATAACTTTAATCGTTTACGCAGCGCACGCAACGGAAGCTCTCAAAACTAATAATTTTTCCTCGATTTGCAACATGTTTCATTACTGTTCCGCTCCTATTGGTCATAGCGTAATTATATATAGCCTATAGCACTCCAGGAACAAAGGGCTATCCAACACAAAAAGATTTTTTCAGTTGAAACCGGTAGTTCCTGAGATTAGACATTACTGCTCCGCTCCTATTGGTCATAGCGTGATGATATATAACTTTGAGCACTCCACAAACAAAGGACTATTCAACACAAAAGAATTTTTCAGTTTGAATCGGTAGTTTCTGAGATTAGCCATTACTGCTCCGCTCCTATTGGGTATAGCGTGATGATATATAGCCTATAGCACTCCACGAACAAAAGGCTATCCAACGCAAAAATAATTTTTCTGTTGGGACCGGTAGTTCCTGAGTTTAGCCATTACTGCTCCGCTCCTATTGGGTATAGCGTGATGATATATAGCCTATAGCACTCCACAAACAAAGGGCTATCCAACACAAAAAGAATTTTTCAGTTCGAACCGGTAGTTCCTGAGATAAGACATTACTGCCCCGCTCCTATTGGGTATAGCGTGATGATATATAGCCTATAGCACTCCACGAACAAAGGGCTATCCAACGCAAAAAGAATTTTTCAGTTTGGACCGGTAGTTCCTGAGATTAGCGCGTTCAAACAAACAAACAAACAAACAAACAAACAAACAAACAAACAAACAAACTCTTCAGCTTTATATAATAGTATAGATTCGACCAATTTAAATCATTATATTAAAATTTATAATTTAAATAAATAAGTAACTATAAATCCCTCTTTGCCGTGTTTTACATTACAATCTCTGAGTCCCTAACCGCCACAACATTCTTTACTTGGTGTAATAACTTATGTTCGTTATAATAAAATATCGATATTTTCGTATATCTATTAATTATTTACTTATGTTAAAATAATAAAAACGAACTAAACTATTGGTAACATTTTTATCACAAACGCAAATGCTCACTTTCAGTTCATAACGAGGCTTGGCCGCGCGTAATACATTTTCTATATAATTAATTAATGATTTAATAATTAATAAAAAAATCTTAAATGATAACATATGAGTTAAAAAGAAAGTTTTACAAATAAAAAATATATAGGTACATAGAAATACAATTAGTTTTCGTGGCCGCATAGTCTTCGAACGTCAAGTAAAAATTAAAGAAAAACGGCAATAAAATCCGAAAACTAAGTAGTTTTATTTCGATGTCGAAATTCGCATAAACATAAAAAAATATATAAGTATGTACATAAACTCGGCCGCTATTTAAAATCAATTAAACTATTCTCTGAGTGAATTTCATTTTTTTCCTATTTATCTTTGCTTTTCCATTAAAGTCCTTACAACAAAATTACTCTACATTGAACATACATTTGACTTTTAAAACTTAAAGATAAACAGACCAAGTACAGACCGCATTATGGATATTCCGAGGTGTAATATACTAGCCGCCAAATAACTTGAGCACACTACAGCGCGGTAGAATTATTTTGAGTACGTTAGTGTAACTACGCTTACGTACAAAAAACCTCCGGTAAGGTGCTCTAATTTTTTTACATGATATATTTATCTACAGACTATATTGTGTTAATTACTTATTCTAGAAAGAAAAATAATAGATCTCGTTGCGTTGTGAAGCTAAAGTAAAATTGGTGATTTAAAAATAATAATAATGAAATATCCAATAATATAAAAAAAAAACTTATAATAATTTTACTTTCCTAAGGAATGTCAAGATTTCGTAGTTTTTTTAAATACATCAAATGCCTATGGCAACCCTATAATCAAATAATAAAATAAAACATACTTAAATATTATTTAAATACATTAAAAACATTCAAGTTCTATTATACAAGTACTATGTCGGAGCAGGGAGTTATTTTGTCTCGATATCACGTCACACTAGTCACTAATCGATTATTTGCGTCAATTAAACTACTCTACCAAAAGGTAATATTTATTAAGTAGTAATTATTAAGTATTTTATACTTTAAAATCTTAAGTACGGGTGCACTATTAAGTATAATTTTTTTTTTATTAAATATCATGTTTTCCGGAGAATTTAATAAACTCATGTAAGTGATCATAATATTATTCCGGTTTTGTACCTTAGGTACCCTTACTGGGTGTTTGACTTGAACTGTCAGGGATAGCATCCCGTGCCTGTCAAAAATTAAACCTTTGGATGGTCTATAACTTAAATTAAAGGAAACTAAATCATTACTTTGTAAAAAAACAATCACAGGTAAGTTACATATAAACACAGTAATTTTTGTGTAAATATACATGGTGAATCGTTCAACCAAAACGTATACCAATTTCTAACGCACGATAAAAAATATAAAATTCACTTGAAATGACTCAAAACGTACCAGCGCTTGGATTGTTGCCAGCCTACGCGAAACCTACCAAAATAGTATCTTTGTACTTTTAATATTATGACAACTTTCATAATTTATTTTAGACTTGAGACGATCGTGACGAAATTGGATCAGAGATCGGCCAACCTATCCGTCACAATCAATATGCCGGTCTTCGTTTAATGCTGAATTTTCAATTTCGTGTTATATCCATTTGTCACTTTTATTACCATTTAAAAGTGGAGTAGATTCTATTTCCTTGGGGTCTTTAAGTGGGCTTACGTCAGGTTTACCGTTCAAATACTTAGCCAGGTTGTAATTAGAAACTATGTACGGAACTCCGGCGAGGTCTGATGACAGCGGGTTGTAATGCTGGCGGTAGCAGAATATCGCCGTCGAAAACCCTAGGATAGACCCTACGAGGATATCTGGAAACGAAAGAAATACAAATGGGCAAACGCAATCAAATATCTCACTAAATGAAATATCATAATATCATACTGGTGCAACAAAAATATAATTATATTAGTCGGCAACAAGCGGCTCACATGCTCGATTATTAACTACTTATAAGTATGTTTATACGATGTTTGTTCCGCCAATCGCGCCCATATATGTACGTTTGCACACATGTGGGTCTCAGATGGGCTAATTAGTTTCTTTTGACAATTATTAAGTACATACTCTTGGTCTAGTAATATTCTAATGGTAGTATGTAAAATACTTTCAGACACGAAACCGCGAGCAAACGTATGCCATACCTTCCCAATGGTGGTGGTAGTCGCAGGTCCTGGAGAGCGCGACGGCGGCGGCGGCGGCGAGCGGTGCGAGGCAGCACAGCACGCGCACGCCGCTGCCGCGCCGCCGCGACAGCGCGCGCAGCCGCCCGCACGTCCAAGCCGCCGCCACGCCCAGCGAGCAAAACGACACTGACCAACAAAACCATTCGGCACGCTTAAGCGAAGATACCGTACGATATATGTAGAGTAGGGCCCAAATGGGTTGTCGAGTGATGAGAAATGATTATCCTTTGGCAGTAAATACTATTATGACAATTAAGAGTTTCGGATTAATCAACTTCTAATAAAATGTGAACAAAGTTGTTTTATTCTTTCTTAAAAATTTTAGTACCTTTGTGTTATCCCAATATGAATACCTATTGCCAGTGCCACACAGTGCTTTGTAAGTAATTCAAAGTTCTCAGACATTCGAGCTTACCATTAAACGACTGGCGTACTTGAACGTTATATATTTTTATAAAAAAAAAAAAAAAAATCGCGTTTTTTTTAAGATCTACCCACATCTGTTTGACATCAACTCTGATTGAATGTCTGGTTCCCATATGGAGTACCCTCCATAGGTTCCCAGACAAGTTGGGACTGTGGTGCCATCACAGGTACGTTAATGTAAAAATAACATATATCTAAGTATAATTTGTAAAATTTCGTTTCTTTATACAGTACATGGTACAATTTCCGTGAAAAAATATCATACTTTACTGATTATAAGTTATATCGATTTACAGCCGTTTACAATAAACGAATCTAATCTTCAACCCAATTCCGAATGAACCGATCAAAATAAGTCTTTTGTAAGATGTCAAAAAAACTTTGTTCTGGTTGGTCATCTTTGATCAATTATCGTTATAACTATATGATTAATTTTATTAATGTAGGTAGGCAAATGAAGCGTCATAAAGTATTATCTTGCAGATAAGAATATTGCCCATGACATACGAGTTGACACGAACATTATAACAATAGCCATATATTTACTAATAAGTACCATCAGAGTACACTCAAACACGTCAACAATATATAAATAATAGTGGCATACACGTGTGTTTAATAATTATTCACAAGTAACAAATGTACTGACACATGTCATGAAACAGACATATAGGCAAAGAAATAAGATAGAGCTGAACAAACACACTTGGGGACATTGTAAGACCCAATGTAAAACATCAGAGAAAGTACACCATAGCATACTTATTTGCCTACTTATATTATTTCGCCGGGGACCGACATGCATATCTTAATAAAAATAAAACTTTTTTCAATTATGACTTAAACGTTGCTCGTTAAATATGACATCTAGGAATGTGAGAGACAATCGCGTTTGTTTTTTTTAATTTAATATTTTAATTAATTATCCACATTCCACACGACATTCGCCATATTGATTTCTGTTACGTGACGTCTTTAATAGAAATGAATAAACCATCCCAATCGTTATCTTCATTCGCTCCATAGAAAGCCAATCAAAATAATCATCTGTAAGCATATCAAATAAACTTCATTCTGATTGGTTAATTTGTGCGATCGACCCGAAGATAGTGATTGGGGCAGTTAATTTTAGTCGGCCGTTAGCCACAGCCCATAACTGACACGAATCCAAACTTTATTTATAAAAACTATCGTTCAAGCCATAGAGAGTTTAAAATCTAAACCGGAATAACACAACCAGCCTGCCTCTGGAAATAAGTATGTTTTACGTAGAGACTAGAGTCCATATAAAGTATTACAAAAAAACCTGTTTTCGTAAAACTAGCTAAAAAATTAATCAAACGTAACACGCCACAACTCAACCCTTAAATACGAGTTGACACGAACATTATAATATATACGATAAAACAAGGTTTAAGATAGCGTTGTCTAGGAATGCTTTTTATAAGAACTTATACTCACAGCTGCTGTGTCCGCTGGGGAAAGATTTCCTTCCCTCCATGATCGCCATGGGATCTCCTGTGCACTGCATGTCAGCAGTTTCTATGCCGTCGGGGAAGCACCTGTAGAAGAAGTCAGGTCTTGGACGACCTGACGGAAACATTTACGAGTATAAGAATTAGGAATTTGTTAACTTTAAAAATGTTAGCATCATTAATGACGTAGGCAGGTTATCCACTGGTAAAGCAAACTTCGTAATAATTGCATAGATAAATGAGTAGCGCTAGACACTTACCGACAATTAATTTAACACCATCGGTTAGTACCCCATTTATTCCTAGTGCTAGAGACCATGCTAGCAAGATCTGAAAAACATAATCACAATTTATTAGGCCATACATTCGGAATGTGGATGCACGATATGTAATTATTACAATCAGGGACCTTATTCTCTATTGCCACACGTTATTTTTACCGTGCGTAACAAGCTCTTAACGCATCGCGTCACGTCCAATACAATAGAAATTGGCATACAGAACACCATTCCACACAAATTTCACGAAGATAACATGACACGGCCGCGTAACGCGTTTGCAGTGTCATAGAGAAGAAGGCCCCAGGTACGTCTTAACCATTTTAGGCGCCAAGGCGCGAAAATCAATCTACACCCCCTAGCTCACAAATAAAATGTTCCGATTTACAGCAATCTAGCACGCTAATGCGTGCGTTTGCTTACGCTACTTTAGCCCTGCGACTGGGTGCCGAGAATACCTAGCGGCCCGAGTAAAACAGCTTTGCCTAGAAAACACATTTTACATTCCTACATGTAGTTATGCTATAAAGTATAGGGGGCCAATAGATAAAGTTTAAATTAATAGGATTGCATGTAATATAGCTGCCAGGTGCCACTGTACATGTAAATTACCGTGTCGCATCAATATCATCAATGCGTAAGACGCATCAATACCATCCGAGGGCTCCGCCGCAAATAACGCTACATTTCAAGCAATAAATGTGTGTAAAATCGTTTCACCATAAATGCACTCATACATTACAATGCACAACGCCCAGCGTCTTCGTAAATAAGACCTTACAGCAGCGTCTTACAGCTACATAAAAACTGTGTTTTTACTATTGTAATGAATACCATTAAATAGACAGTACTATTGATCGATACTATTGACCCAACCAAATGAGTCTCCAGTCTCCACACACCGATGAACGGTATATTTACATGGGAGATGTTAAAAAGAATTTATCGAAAAATACCATCTCATCTCTTTTTGCATTACTTACTTCGAAAGCGTCATTGCAGTCATTACACCCGGCCCAAGCAAGTAGGGACAGGACGCACGGCACGGACAGCACGATCGCCCACAGTGCGCCGCCGGGCACGTACGAATTCACCCTCGGGTATTTGTACACCGATTCCAGGTCCTCCTTGTGAATGACGCGGTTGAATGGGGTCATCGTCTCCATGTAACTGAAGGTCATGAAAAGACGTTAAGTCGATGTCAGTCGGTGTAACGGTTATGCCACAATTTTGGAAATCTCTAGGCGATAATTAAAATATTGTCGAGGTAGATACCGCGCCGTTGCGCCCTCCCTAAGTAAAACCTAAGGCCAATTTTGACTGAAACCTATAACATCCTCTCCACTGAACCCAGAAGAAATTAAATATTTTCATATTATGTCGTCCTTTAGGATTTATTACGCTATAAGCTTCTCTAGAAACAATATTCTTTAGTATAATTAAACCAACACCAACATTTCGATTTTTTGGTCCAAATGAATACTTATACTTAATATGATGATTTGACATTTGAATTGCTATAAAATGGTTGTCCTTGTTCAAAGTGATTTCAAACTGGTTTATATTTTAAGCAAGCTTTTGCTCGTCGCCTTGCCTACAAATTAAATTCTTTTCCACAATAGAAGCCCTCAAAGCAAGTTTCCAGGATAAACTGTAAAATACTTTAATTAATATAGGATGTGGTATATTAGTGTAGCAAATTTCAAGGATAAAATGTAAAATATGTTATTATAGGATGAGATATAATTGTGCAAGAAATTCATTAGAAATGTATGTATTAACTTCTGACAATCAATTCAACATATAAAAATCTGCACTATCTTTCACATTTATGATATATTCGCATTTGCTTGCAGCTTTCTCAGGTTTATGCGAATTATTATTATTATTAAGATCTTTATTTAACGAGCTTGGTCGTTATTTCACGACTATGTCGCTCCGTACGTCCACTTTTACCCGTGCCTACAATATTTTGATGAAATCAAAATAAGCAATGAAATATAACTATTTTAGGGAATTCATCTTGGGTTTTATATTATCATTTTCCTGATGTTTCGAAAACTTTGCAACCTTCATGGTGATAGGCCCTCCTCATATATTTCAAAGAAATTATATAGATATTTTTAAAATTAATTGCACTTTAATTGTTTGATGACTTGTGCTTAATACCTTCAGGATTTACATAATTACTTTAATAAGTTTTATACTTCCTGTTCTATATAGTAAGCAAATTTATTACTTGAAAGGATATAATGAGCATATTGCATTTTTTTTTTCTTTTATTATTTATCATGCAATCAGTCCTTTTATATTGCATTATAATATTTTTTTTCTATACAGTTGTTGCACTGTTTAGTGACAGGACAAAACTTTGAATATTGGCAAATATGACAATTTTTAAGACAATAACTTCTAAATTATCATTCAATTAATATTTCAATTAATATGTTTTTATTTTTGACAATTTCAGAGTTTAATCAGCTACTTGATAAATGTATACTTATAATATTGGTTGGATTGTACCAATTTTAAGATTAAACTATTAACATTATAATAATTTGTTGACTTCTTATCGCTAGGCTTTTACCTCTTCTAAAAAAAATTATGTCTTACAATTTTATAAACTCTGTCTATCTTCTGCTAATTTATAATAGACATAAATGTATAAGCTCCTGATTTATTTGATGACTAGCTTTTGCCACAGCTCTGCCTGAATGATTAAGGTTTTCCAGGATAAATATGTTCCCCCAGTAAAAAGTTGCCTATAGCACTTAGAAGTAATATAGCTTCCTACTAGTGAAATAATCTTCTAAATTAGTTCAGTAGTTCCGGAGATTAGTCTCTACAAAGTTATAAACTTTTTCTCTTTATAATATTAGTATAGATAAATATATCTTAATTTAATTGTGTTATATTATGTGCGCATCTAGTTTAATTACAGATTGAAGCCTCCCTTTTCTTCTCTTTTATTTTTATAATAAGTTTTGCTTTGCCCACATGAAAAACCTTTACCACTACAAAAGAACCTAAATCACAGTAGTGATTTACGACGCCAGCGCCATCTAGTTAAAATCTGATTAAATTTTTTAATTATTTGTAAGGGAGTAAATTATCAGGAAAGAGGTAGCCTATTTTAAAATGCAGGACATGGTTTATCCACTTAAAAATTTCACCCATATCTGTTCAGCCGTTATTGCATTTATTTTTAACAAACATCTACACACCTAAACATTTTCATAAATTTACGAATTTAATATTAATAAAGTAAGATGGGATTAATAAAAAAAATATACAATGGGGAATCCTAAAACATACTTTAATTTGTATACTTAGTTTAATAATTATATACCTTTTAAAAGCCATGTATTTAGATAAATTCTAATTTCAATAAACGAAACAATAGGCACAAAAAGAAATAATGCTTAATAAATGTTTTTCGTAATTAATTATTTATTTTGTTAACAAAAAAATCAAATATTTAAGCGGTAAGAAGTAATACACAAGATATTTCCCCTCTTCCGTTCCTTTTTTGATTTGTTATTAGTGAAATGAAAACATATGGAAGCTACTTACCAAAAGGCTGATAATAGGGCGATCCGAACTAATATTTCAATAAATAAACTGCAACTAGCGGAGCGTATTAACGGCATCGTGACACTCGTTCGAATTCAATTTAGTTATACTACAAAAGTAATTAATGTTTTTGTTTCATTTGCTACTGAGTACTGATAATTTTGATAACAGTTCGGTTGACGTTTCAACTTTCAGTTCTGAAACCAAATGTCAACCATCAAAATGACACTTCCACACGTGTCAAATGATTAGAATGCGTTTTATTTTTGCATTTTGATTTAGTTCCTTGTACCTGCTAAAGGATATCAGGGTTGATTGAGACTATGGGTATAAAAAAATATTTTCCATAATTATTTGTTCATTAAAATTGGTTTTCATTTTATAATTTGACAATTTATTTTGAAATAAGGAGCGACCTATAAATATTTTTCCTAGAACATGTTTGAGCATTCGCTTGTGGCCAAACAATAAACAATTATAATACAATGTTAATCCCAAAGGCGCTGGTCTAAGTAGAAATTCAAAGAACGGGTATGCGAAAACATATTTATTATAAATTTAGAGTACGTATTCATACGTTTTACACATATTTTTATGTTTAGACAAAAATGTTCACATAGAGGACATGGAAATAGAGGAATCACATACCTTATACTGTGTCATACACAAAAAATAAATAGTACCTACTTGCAATTACGAATAATTAATAATAAAAGAGGTAGGTATGTGATACCGTCAAATTTGAATCCCCTCACAAATATTTTTTATAAACAACTTACATATAAAAATAATTTTAAGTACAAGATACTATATATATTTCAAATAAAAAATGCTTCTAAAATGCCAAACTTTTGAGTTAGGTTCGAAAACAATAATTACAGCGTTTGCGTTTTCGAATAAATATGCCATAAATCAAATTACCCGACGCGACGGTATCAGGAGGGTTATGAATTTCCTGTGTTAATTGATGCGTCTATAAAGGGAATATAGCCAGACACCGTAATACCCGCTGAATATAACTAAAACTATAAAATAAAAATATATAAGTATAAAATGAAACTGTGCGTGTATTAATATTTCAAATAAACATTTTTGTATAAATAGTTACAAGGTACATAAACTGAATTAGCTTCTGGAAAGTCGGAAAAGTCTTTCTGTTGTTTTATTTAGATTATTTTGTTTCTCAAAATTTAACTTTTATCTACTAAAGTAGTGTCATATGAGTTACCAGTTAGATGCTTGAGACTAGAAGCCACTTTAATAAACAATTTATAGTCCGCAGTTAACATTTTCATAAGCTAAAAAAGGCTTATCAATATAATTTATAATTATATGTAAACGCAATGACATAAATCCTAAGAGATTACTTCATATTCCCTTATCTTAAAATTGATATTCGATTAGGAAATTCCAAAAAGAAAACGATAAATTGTTCGATGCACTTATAAAACTAAATTATACAACCTTATATTTAAGTGCACATTTTCGTGTATAATTTACAGCTCTCAAAACCCCCACAGAGTTTGTGCCTGTACTCGTTGTAACAGGTCCCAGGGTATATAAGTGTATACATTTAAAACTCTTTGTAAATGGTAAAATTTGGTAAAGCCAAAAATAATATTGTTTACGTGTAACTGTTTCGCTATTAATACCTGGTTACAATATTATATCTTACCTCAATATGTATCCATAGATATAGTGAACCCACTATCGAGAGAACAGCTTTATTCTCTTTGTGCATGTATAATAATAATAATAGTCGTAATTTTGCATATGCTATGGAAAATATTCAACACTAGAGAGACTAAAGAAGGTCAAATACTGTTAATCATTATTATTTTAATTAGTTGCTTTAGCTTATGTGACGGCCTATAGCCGTTACCTTTTACAAATTGCTAAAAGTAAGTAATTAACTTTATTATGAGTCGTTAAGTGTCAATAATAATTGCGTAAACAAAGTAGAAAATACTCAGAATACAAAACAAGTCAATACTAAATACCTTCTGTAGCAACTCCGGATAATCACTATTCTACCCATCTTACAGAGTTTTGTGCGAGTTGCAAGTTGCGAGTGTATATTTTAATACAATACTTACAACACTTATTTAACACGTTTAATGATAATTGCGTTTATTTTTCCAAAAATACTTAAACCTACATAATAATATACTTAATATATTATGTAGGTATGTAACTTATGCAGGCATTCAATATTACAAAGCACACCAACATCTCTGAATGACGTGCTTTCCACCTCTTAACTTATTATCCTTCCCAACAGTACATTTAAGTTTAGAAATTTCGGTTAAAATCTTTCAAACCAAAACCTAAAGAAAAACTATATTTAGTTTATTCAAACGCCTTTCCGATATATTAATATCGCCTATCATGAAATGACTTAGAAAATATCATTAACTTCGTACCGAAGAAAAGATCCCGAAAAAATCTTATAGCACATAATAGACATTTGCACCATAAAACTGCGAAGCAATATTTTACGAGTTCATAATCTTCTACCCTGAGATTTTTCTGAACTTTATTTCTTGTCGTAACCGGTTGGTACACAGCCAATGTGTCCGTTATTATGACTAAATTGTGATAATAATAATATACCTACAATGCTCCAAAGGCTGGTTATGCCCGAAAATAATCCCTAAATTTTTAAATGCTAAGTATTTGACCTGGGTCTCTATCAGATTCCAAATTTCCCTTTTTATCTTTTATTCCAAACAAATTCACATTTTTTACTTTTTAATAATGACACAATGTAATAATGTAGGTATGCCTACTTTTTACGTTAATAACAACATTAAGGACCATTGACCGGTGTTATTCAAAAATATATTATATTGGTATAGCTACAAAGATGAACTACATTATGTTTATAATACATTATTGTTATCATTTTAATTACATTTTCTGATCTCTAAAAAGTAATAAATTGCGTCATTATTACAAAGATCGACGAGCCCCTGCCAAGACATGTGTCACTCACAATCGGAATTGTGTGCTGAATAAATAATATACCAAAACAGGTCTATAACGATTGAGATGTTTTTTTCTTACATATATTATTGTTTATCAACGACCAACTAACGCTTTTTTGTTCACCATAATATATTTTATTCGTAGATGTAGTTCCAGATGCAATAATAACATATTGCACTATGCCGTTATCTGATAAAAACTGAAATTATCTCTTAATCTATTCAAGTTTTTAAAATCATAGCTATACCTGAAGTAAGAATCTTATTCTGGAGGATGTTAACAAAATGGATTCGTGCGTATGAAAACTGACATAACGTGTGCTTGGAAACTGCGATAGCAAGCATTGGTCAGACGGTATAACGGTTGATATTAATTTAAAAAATATTTTTGTTATCAAACATTAGCGTCCCTGGCAGAGGCGTTTTTGTGATTACACATTAAACATATTTTTTACTCTATAAATAATAACCCATTGAATGGGCCCGTGCGTTTTTGTAGTACTCAAAATAATCACGCGGTGAATTTGAATGTTTCTTCACAACGTCATCTAGCTGCATGTAGTCACCCCAGTTCGCCTGAAACGGAAACCTTAATGTTATACGATACAAAAGTATACTTACAAGTTTATGCAACATTTTTTTAAGTATTGCCTTTCATTACATCAAAACGTGATAATGTTTTGTAAAAGTATACTCACGAAGTTAGGGAAGAGATTCCGTTTTTCGTCAAATTTCCTCTCGTTGACACATCTTAATAGATAAAGCCTTTCTACCCACGGCCAGATCATATAATCCAGCATCCCAGGTCTGCTGCCACCGAAGTAAGTAGTTTCTGAAAAAATATTTTTACATTTGATAATGCATATTTATAGACATTCTACCACGCTAGTCTACACAATACACATAATCCTCTTACTGTTACCAGTCGCTGGTAAAAAATATCATGTAGTTCCACTTGCATAGGATAAAATGATGTAGGTATTTAATCTTTAAAGAAAGTACCCATAATGGAAGTGGAAACTTATACTCTTCAAAAAAGAAATATGACTTACCCCTTGTCGCTAGTTCTTTTTCGAAAATGTCCAAAGTTTGCATAATCTGCTCGCTGCCGAATGCAAAATTAGTGTCGAAGCATTCCAGGCTGCCTTTTATTAACTGTAATAAACAAGTTTGAATTAATGTTAATTTAATCAATCTTGTTAATATTTTCCTTTTGCAATTATTTTCAATGATTACTGAGTAAATTAATTTCTATTCTCAACATAGCTGTTGTTTTTAGTGATAGTAAATCAGCCAAAACTTCTATATACATTTTACTATCCATTCATAATAACCTCACCTCATTAAATCTTTCGATTAAAAGTCTATCTTGCGCCTTTACATACGGATCTTTTGAATGAAGTGGGTTTCTAGGGTACTTTTCGTCCAAATAGTCACATATTACCACGCTTTCAAATAGATAACGGTCTCCGTGGTCTGTTGGTATTTCTAATACTGGTATCTTTACTGAAACAATAAAAAATATTTACGAATTAACAACAAGTACACAGAAAGATGAAAATTAAATAAGCAGCAGTTCAAAAACACAAACATTATGTAGCTTCTTTGTAGTTTGATATTCGTATAGAAACGACATCAGTATTTACGATGGCCACGAAACTAACATAATTCGCCATTGTAATTATAAACGATAAATCATTTCTTACCATCGACAGCAATATGTTGAACAATATTAAAAGATTATTGCAAAAACGATACTCACATCTAGGATTTTTCGATTTGAACCACTCGGGCAACCTCAATGGATCTAGTTTGTATACTTCGTACTTTGCTTTTTTGGCTTCTAGGATCAATAGGACCCTGTGACCGTAGGGGTTCATTTCAACATGGTATAGCCTCAGTTTGTCATTGAGAGCTGGTGGTGGAATAGCTCCTACAACATAACAATTAATAATTATACATTAAATAAGTAATTTTAGGAACCTAAACTTTAGTGTTATATTCGAAGACTAGGGCAAGAAATATAATGTGGTGGTAAAGGTATAAGTAATGATTTAGTTAATTTGTAAAACCTAGTTATCCTACTCAGTAGTTTGATCATAAGTTAAATATTGGTATCTTTTTTACGAGCCATGTTTATATACCTCTGAATATAGCATGTCTTTAAAATACCTAGTCGGTAAACATATAGACATTAGACACTAACTAAACAATGATCTTATTGGTCTAGACTGGGTCTATATGAAGAATCACATCATTCTTTACAAGGAAATTAATTATAACACAAAATATGTATCGTCTATGAAAATCCACTCATCATTATGTGGGTGCAACTGATTATTTATGTGTAGTGCTTACCCAGACAGATGGCGAAATGTGTTTACATTCATTTACATATTGGGTCAAGGTATCTCTATTAGAATACAATGCATTTGAAGTTTTAAATACACATAGATAGAGCTCAATATATCAAAGTTTACAGTTAACGACCGAATGTATCGGAGTATTATGAGCCAGTGTAGAGGGTTCTTTATAAAAATTTAGAACTGAGTGCTTCAAGGAGCTCGATAAATAGCGTTAATGCTATGCAGACAATGTATTTGTTTAACTATGACTAGGTTTTTTACGTTGACTTAATTAGGTATGTTTAGATAGTAGGTATCATACGCATAATACCTTCACAAAGTATCACCGTTACAGATCCATGATAAACATTAGCAACAGCGTTTGCCTTAATGGAAAAGAACAGTGATAAGATAAAGGCAGGGGATATTTGAATCTCCGGAAATCTCCTTTACCATACGAAACGTAACATCATTTCAAATCTAGCCGGTCCTGTCTCTATCCAAAATAATAAGGCTTACGACGATTACAATAGTGACATAATAAACTACGTAGGTATTTACAGGATAATTATTTTGGCCCAGATGAAATTTTAATTTTATTAGCATTTGGGCAGTTTTTATTAAGGAATTATCTTGTTAAAAAACAAGGCTTTAGACATTAGGACAGAACATATTGTTATCTTAATCAAACATAACCTCATTATGTGAAACCATAACACATCCGACAAGTGTATGTTTGTTTGGAATCTAGGCGAGTCTATGTTTGATATGATAAAAACATCTTAATAACCAACGCACTTGCAAGTGGTTAGCGAATTGTAAACATTGTTTACACTGCCAATATTCACAGCCAAAATTCAAGGAATATGAGGCTTTGTAGATATTTGCTGTAGTGATGAAAAATTAAAAAAGCATGACAACTACCTATAATCTACATATGATTTAGTTTTCACCACTACTGGTACCGCTTAATATGTCTCCAGAAGTAGGTACTAAGAAGGATATTACAGTCGTAGGACAGATGATTTGTTAATGAATCTTTTTTTGCGCTAAGGTTCTAAGTACCTTAAATTGACTGTTCAATTTTACATAGCAACTTGTAAAAACATTGGCATGCTCGCGATTATTTAGTTTTGAATTTTTAACTATAATATTTATCGAACTGCGTGAGTATATGTGATCTCTTGCTAAATTCTTTCAGTAAGGTGCTATGTCGGTCGTTTTAGATAACTTTTCTTTCATAGGTAATAGAGAGATATAAGTACAATTCTTGTTGAACAACTTTATTGTGCACATTGGATGCCTTTTATGTACGTTATAATCGGTTTATTGCTGTAAACCGGCGTTAAGTTAAATATTTAGATAATAAGACTAAAGTTTAATGCTCTTTCCAAATAAATATTAATATTATAATACCCACAAAATGAAATACCTGGCGGAAGACAAGGCTGTATGTACGTACAAAAACATACGGCATCGTACCTAAACTGCGAACATACTATTTCGAGGGTCGGGAAATATGGTGAAAGACCTGTGAGTTCCGAAGACTCTATTTAGTTCCATACAAAGTGCGATCGACATTAAATTACGGTTAAAAAAAAGCACAAAGAAAAATGAAACCTTATTTATGATCTCTATAAACGGCGCAGTTGCAGGGAGGTAAAATATTTAATGTAAATTAAAAAAATAATAATTTACAAGAAAATATGTATTAATTTCTTTTTTTTATTATTCAAATTCTGCAATATCTACCACTGCCTAAAATCCTAATCCTAAAGCTAGTAGACAAAATATAAGTAAAGGGATAGAAAAATTATATAAAAAGGTAGAAACAAAATATATACTGAGTATTTAAATGAATATTACAATAAAGGACTTAGGCCCTTTTCACATTAGAACCACTGGCAAAAAGGTGCAATAAGGCATTGAAACATGTCGTTTGCCCTTGTATATATTGCAATAACTAAACGTTACGTTACCTACATGACATCATACATAAACAGCTGTTATCATATCGATTTTCTACTACTACCTATTGTATGCATTCAGATTATATATGGATTTAATATTTACCTATAAATGAAAAAGCATTAAGTAGGTATAATACAATACCGATGTATATAAAATACCAATATAAAAAAGAAACAAAACCAAAAAACTTGAATTTACTACCTACCTTCTTATTATTATTAAGACCTAGGTGGTCTAAATAGTAACAATTTTCATTTATTTTATATTTTTCCAACCCTAACAAACCTAAACGTATCAATAATTATAACTTATTTTCAATGTAAAATTTGCATATTGATAAACAGTACTCACCGGCTATTCTTTCTTGGTAATAAGACATTTTCAAATCACAGGTTATTTTGTAATTACAATAATAACACTGTAAACCCGCGTTCCGTGCTCAACACTCCGCCACTAATGTGGAAATAGCTACGTCACTTTTAAAATTATAGTTAGTGCTATGACATCATTCTGACCCGATTATCTATAACCCAGCCGGTTTCGGTATATCAAAACAACTTACTTTATCTTATACCGTCGACGTGAGTTTAATTTGTCGGAGTTATTTTATGAAGGCCAAAAGAAATACAAGATAAGTACCTACCTATTTTATAGGTTTATCTACCTACTTTATTTGAAATTTGAATAATATAGCTAATTGTTTCGTCGAAATAATAAGATATCGGAGGATATTTACGTCAAAGTATGTCAAGTGAATAAAATCATTGAATAAAATAAATAAATCAGGTACATACATCTTTTTTGTAAAATTTTCAAATAGTTGAAAATAATCTTTTATTTATTAAGATTCATCAACCCAAGCAATAATTAAACGAAATTGTGTTGCTACAGTCGTAACAGTTTTAATGAAATTATTATGCACAATGATAAGGAGACCATCATTATATATGAACGAAAACAAGAAACACAATATCATCAAGCTGTCAAGAGTAGGGTTAAACGGACACTGAATGAGTCTTTGTCAACAAGAAGCGTTATATATAATGTTACTTATTTTTTCAATATAATTCCAATAATATTCGTGTTTTTGGCATAGTAATACTATATGGGCACAAATCAGTTTGCCGGCTGAAGGACATGTAGCCATCGCTATGAATAAATGAAAAAAAAAACTACACTTCACACTTAGAAAAAAATACATAGCCATATTTTTATTTATTTGACATTATTTATTATCTTTCTCTGTCACCCTTTAAAAGTTATGAATTATACTATCTTCTCTGTACAATAATGTCAACAATGCAATTTGAACCCGAAACAAAGTTTAGTAAAAAAGAAACAAGGATTATTCTATTATGAGATTTAATGCTTATTTTAACTAAGTAAAAATAACAAAAATAATAAGTAGAGTTTGTTTATATTTAATAAAAAAAGTGCTAATGTCTATTGCGGAACGTTTTCATTCACTTGGATTGCTATAAAATGTTATGTTATAAACATGAACAAACATAAAAAAAAATGTATTTATCGTAATCGGAGGTGGTAAGCGAAGCACTGCACGGTTAATTTGCATCGTTGGATCACTATTTTTGGGTAAGCAATATCAACATAGATATTCTACTTTTTTAATACCAATAAAATATGCTAGTTACTTTTAAGTAGATACTTTGAAATTTCTCTTCTATTTTCCACTAGCTCCATACTTGCGTTAACATCATTTTTCTTTATTCTGGTATTGCAAAAGATCGAACACATTATCTTGTTTTTATGTACAGAGTGGTACCAATATTGTCTCTTATCAACCAGGAAACTTAGCTATCAAAACCTAACATTAAGAAACCTGCCTTATTGAATAGAAAATTAAATTGTTGCCATGCATTCCAATGTGAGTTATATTTTGGTACCTTTCTCTTTGAAATTGCAATCCTATAAAGATCATATTAATTCAGAAAAATAATATTTGCAGCACATTAAATGGAACAAACAGAAATTGAAGCCGTGGTTGTCAAGACCGAGGTGATAGAAATATCTGATGAGGAAGAACAACCCAAACCCAAGAGAAAGTGAGTTGTATCATTCTGGCCTCCACAATGTATAACTATACTCTCATCTATTCATTAATATATTATTATAATGAACTGTAAAATATTTATATTCTTTAAACATTTCAAATCTAGAAAATTTTTGCTTATTTGTTTCTTAATCTATTTAAAAATAAAACTTCAGTTTAATTTTTACCCATTATTACAGGAGGACCAAGAAACCAGTGGCGCCATCGGAGCGCCTGCCGTGCGATGAGTGTCACAAAACTTTTGCTACCAAATATGAGCTAAAGAAACACAACCGAACCCACACAGGAGAGAGGCCGTACATGTGCCCCATTTGTGGAAAGACGTACACTCAGCTGGGCCATCTCAGCATACATCAGCTCATGCACGCCGGCATCAAGAACCACCACTGCACGGAATGTGGAATGTCCTTCTACAGAAAAGCTGATTTAGACCGTCACGAGAAAACTCATTCAGGCATCAAGCCTCATACATGTGAAATATGCTCTAAAAGTTTCTCCCAAAAGAATAATCTTGTGATGCATCTGAAAATGCATATAGGAGACAGGGCCCATGTCTGCCTGGTGTGTAACAAGCGGTTCATGACTCGGAGTAAACTGATGCTTCATTCCAAGAGACATGAGAAGGATAAAAAATTAAAGAATTTGGTTGGTATCGTAGAATCTGACTGATTTTAATATCTGATATTTATCTATTGTCTCAATGTTAAAATAGAAATTCCATGACATTGAAGTGTATTTTTAAGAATGTAAATGAGCCAAGTTATAAATTATATTTTCCCAGGACAATGTTTTAGTGATGCATAATTTTTTATTACCCAGTTTTCATATGTCTGTGTTTTGTGTATAAGTTGGATAAGCTAAAACAAACAAACACCTTTTATTATTGACCAGTTGAGGAAGAAATGTTTGTTAATTTATGTTTATAATGGATAATTAATTTCTCTTTATTTTGATTTCTGTTTGATTGTTTATGCAAATACAATACATGAGTTTCTTACTTAAAAATGTAATCTGCTATGACGTAAAATATAAAAAATACCATTATATTTTGTTAGAAGATATGGTGCAAGTCAGTATTTCAAAGCTAAGTACTTAAGCGGTGAATGTATATAAGGAATATGGTTTAAAAAATATTTAATTAGTACATAATTTTATTTTAATAACTATACAATATGTTTCGCTTTAATTTTAATTAAGCAATCATTGTCTAATTGTTCGTACAAGCGCATCTATTTGAAACACCTTGATTATGTTCGAATGCCCCAAATGAGTATTATGAATAAAATATAAAAGAAAAAGCCATTGTAATAGCGAAAACGTTACGCAATTTTGTAAAAAATAGAATTAGTTTTGTCTGTTAGAAATGGAGTATGTTGCAGACTAAAAACGCCTTCAAAATTTATAAACTGGACAGTTTTTTTACTATTAGTAGAGTTTACACTACATCGAATGTATATCAGTAACACTATTTTCTTGTTCTTCATAGCACATCTAAAGGTTTCGTAACTTTCTGGTACGCTATATCTTGTTCTGAGACGCTATATAATAATAAAATTGACAGCATGTCATCATGCATTTTTACACCCATATCGGTTAACATATTTGCGGCCTCGAAGGAATTATTCAAATGGCCTTCTACATAACTTCCATCCTTCATGGTTTTCAATGTTAATTTCTTTATCCCGTGAGGTAGCTGAATGTTTGCCGGCAAACATTGACAGCTACGCGTGTGACGGAAAAATAACCTTATTATGTAGTATATATGTAGTATATAAGGTTATAATCCCGTGACACACGCAAATGTCATGTAGCTGTCTTGGCTCGCCGGCGATTCACGAGAGACCAAGAGTAGACTTGCCTTTCTTACGAGCCTTTAGATGCGTAAATTTTCTCAAGTTTCTCCCACATATCGTCCGAAGTGGCGCACCCTCTAATGTGTTTCAGCTCACCTCGACAGATTGCCATAATTAAATCAGCTTTTGGCATATCGTCTTTGTCAGACCAGGCGTTCGCTTCTATTACAGTGTCCAGCTTAGGTAACAATTTATTGACGTATTTCCATACTTAATTTTACTAAAGATAAGGCATTTATAAATGATGTGAGTTCAGGTAACTGTGATGACAGTCAAACGTGTAGGAAATCTTTATATTTTTAAAGGACTGGAAGAAAAACGATGTTGCTGTTATACGTTCGATGTAGTGTAAACTCCGCTAATAGTAAATAAATTGTTCAGTTTATAAATTCTAAAGGCGTTATTCATATCCCACTCCTAAGACTGTCGGTCTCATCTTACTTGCGCTAAAATCTGTTAAATGCGCGTGTAGGAAAAAAGCTCGTAGGCTGCGCAAGCGTCTTTCTCAAACAGTGACGGCCTAATGCGAAACCGAGAATTATTTTGTGCGGGGACACATTACCTACATTAAACGTTCGTACACAATTGCAGAAAATGTATTTAATAAAATTATAATGTTACTTAATGATAACAACAATTTTCGATTCTCTTTGACCATCATTTTACATATTTCAATTCGTTTTTAAACCCTTATAGAGTGTTGACTCAGAGAGTACAACCAATTTAATCACCAAACCGATTTCCGAGAGTAACTGTTTTTGTGTGTGTTCTTTGCAAGAGCGAGGTCCATGGAAGCGCGAGGGCCGGAGTGGTGGGTCGATTTGCCATCCACTAATAAAATTGCACGTAAACAAGTCCAGTATTAGGTCGCGATAGCCGCGCGCCTTGTTTTTCATATTTAGACGTATCCTTGCATTATGTTTTTTTAAGTGTAAAATGGGAAAATATTTTCCTATTGCGACAACTCGAAATTTCTACGTTTTAAAGTTTAAACTAATTTAAATAGTAGACAAGGATAGAATTCACTTTTAGTGTTCAAATACTATAAACTACTTTCTGTTTTCATCAGGCGTTCTAAGATTTTTTTATAGATAAATAATTTTAGCCACTCTACGACGAACACTTTAATTATTTACAGTTAATTTCCTTTAGTTAAAAATTAGAATGAGTACTTTTAAATTGTGTTCAGGTATTTTTTATATCTGGATAGTAATAACATAATGAACATTTTAAATAAAGATTTTTGAACGCGCTTATCTCATAGCTTTTCACAAAGCGGATCTGCGACGCATTCGTCAAATGTAATGTGTTTTTTTTGGTTTCGCGGTGATAGTGCTTTATTACCACCGCCCAGCCTTCGTAGGGGGCGACTGAGCAGGTGGGGTCACTATGGCTTACGACCCGGTGTTGAGTCGCTCAGATTTGATGTTGTCCTTCGGGAAATGTGAACCCTAACCTTTTGTTAGTTACGCGCAGGCGCGGCAATCGCCATTTGAAAATTTCCCAAACATTTCATAGTATTTTTAAGGATTTTTCTTTAGGAAAGAACCATCGTACGCTTCCCCTGATAATATTACGAAATGGATTTTATCTATTCAAAAAGTTTATCTTTCGATTAATGTTTTAATATCTAACAAGTAACATTTTGTCAACCTTAAATTGATGGTAAGAAAGGTAACGGAAACGTTGATTGCATGTCAGTTTTCTGCGAGACTGTACGTCCTTCATTTTGGAACTGCGGAGGCCTAAACTAATCGACTTTCCTTTAAGCTAGAATCCACGAATTCTACATAATTGTATGTGTTATTGAATGATCACTTAAAATTGCTTTATGATTAGTAGAGTTAGCTGGCCTATGCTATTAAAAAATATGAGGGGCGATTGACTGACCCCCTTCCCTCGATTTTGTGTGTCTGCGCACTTTTATATATAAAACAAATATCTGCTATGCTACTTCATTGACCAAATGCTGGGTAGTTACGTCTCTAGAACTAGCCAAGCTGACCAAGATAAATAATATATAACGACGGGTGAAAAGCATTGACTTAAGCGCCATTTTTTTGCGACACTAAGGCTGGCTTGCACAGCGACTTATTAAACATATTTAGTGCTAAACACATTTAAATCTTCGTGCTGTCACTGTCATCGGAGGCGACCTTTGGGGGAGGCGAACCGAGCAACCGCCCGGGGCCTTGCGCTTACAGAGGCCTCGCGCGGTGCCTCGCAGGACCTTTTTTTATGTTCTTACCGACGAAACTGTTAAAACAGGGGAACGTGTTTTTACTCTGCCCGGGGCCTCGCGTCTGTTTCTTTTTGCTTTCGCCTGGGCCTCGCTTCGTTTAAGGCCGCCACTGACTGTCATCTTTTTAAGAGTTGATGAAGACAGTATTATGATTAAAACATATTTAGCCTTAATCATTTTTAGTGAGTGGTTGTGGAAGTCGGCTTAAGTTACATACATATTTAAAATCAGCACTTTTTTCTAAGTTTTTTTCAACATAGTTAAAATTTTTCGAAAAATTTAATACGACGAAATTTTAAAGGCCGAAATATCCATGCATATTAATTATTTTTACGTTTTTCTTTCAACTGCGAGAAGTAATCACTAACTAGACGTGAATTTAAATTCTTTACTTGTCAATACTTGTTTAGTTACCCAGATTTAAGGTGAAACAAAATGTATGAAAAATGGACCTTAAGCTATAACCTTAAGTCAATTAGCTTTTCAACCGCCGATAATTAACCTCGAAATAATGTGCAAGCAGATCGACCTAAGACTACGCAATGTCAATTGTGAATTGACCACGTAACAATATCTTTACAAATGTTATTCTAATGTTTAATATAATTTTAATCATAAGTTAGGGGAAATGTTAAGTTCTTAAATAGATCGCTAGATATGCGAAGAATCTATTTATTTCGAATGAACTAATTATGATTGTGAATGTATTTTACAGTGATACAGTCTCAACAGTGTTTTTGTATCTATTGCTAAAGGACTACACAGAATATATCCAATATATTTTTAAGTAATAATGTTCAGCCGTAAGTAGGTCTATTATAACTTTCATGCAGAACGGAAATTTAAAATGTTCAGTTTTGAAAGTAATAATAGGTTTTTACCCATTTGTATTTACAAATGTTTCTTGGAGGGTAATGTCATTAACGACTCATTAGTGCTTAATTATGGCTACTACTACTACTAATACTAACAGTACGGAAGGGTGAAGTTTTGCGAAACGGAACACAACATATAGGTACTAAGAGAGATTTTTTGTGGGGCCACGTGGAGGCGCGTAGTGCCCCCAAAAGAAATTTCAAAAATATCAAGAAAATTGCCATTAAAAGGTACAGGTAGGAAGAGGGGCCTGGGTACTAATATGCATAAATGTAGTCTGCAAATCGTTATAATGATTATAAATAGATTTAACATAAATTATGAAAGGAGTCAGCAGAAATTAGGTTATATGGGACCCTTCGCCACTGCAAGCAACCAATATTTATGATTTGGCTTCTGTGTGCTTTTGCAAGTGGATATATTTATTCATTTCTGCAAAACGTTGTTGGGATTGCGTCATTTTCAGCAAGTGTTATGTATTTCTAATCGTTGTAAATATTTTTATTGTTTTTGAATAAAATGCATTCCAGATGAATTTTGATGTTTTTATTATCTACAATACCTAATTTTCAGACACAAAAATTGTGATAATAACTTTTTTGGTTACAAAATCCAATTTTTATAACAGGCTTTGTTAGATTATTTTTTATATGTATTAAAATCACTGACTGCTTTGGTGGGGTAGTGGTATTACTATACGACTGCAATACGGTTGGGTCTGGGGTTCAAACCCCGTGTCGCGCAAAGTGATATTGGATTTTTCTACTCAGTATCAGTCTGGAGTCTGGAATTTGTGCCCGATATGGCGATGGGTTCGCTCCCTATCACATCATGGGACGGAATTCACACGACAGAAAGTGGATACACCAGTTGCGTCTCCGCTCACCCCTTCGGGGATAAAAAGCGTGAATGTTTCGCTGTGTGTAAAATCACCGTGACATTAAAAATAAACGGATTTGAAACGAACAAAGTGATTTTTACGTATACTCATATGAATTATGCGGTACATATAAAAATAATATCTGATTAGTTCTGTCAAGTTATTCTGATTAGTTTTATATGAGACCATATATTATTATGTACGATCAACAAAGAAATTAATAGTATGAAAGTTCTGATTTAAATTGACTTTTTCTGTTATCTTTTAGTGGCTCGCCCCGAGCGGCAAGAAACACGTTAATAATTATAGTATTATACTCATTATGGTTTTATGAAATTCGATAAGAAATTAGAGAGGCATAGAAAGGTAGGTACTTATGGTACCCCGGAGCCACCTCTAATGTGTTGATGAAGGCTACCGCAGGGTTTTTCTCGTTTTTGTATAGCATGATGGTATCCCCGACATACCTGCTATGGTTTATCGGACTAATGTGAGATGTTAAAGTTATTTCCGTGCGAAAAAAATACGTATACTTATGTTGTGCAGTTGAAAAGTTCTAAATATAGAAAAGTAATAAAATCGTAAATTCAAAGCATCTAGATGCGGTTGCAGACCGTCCTATACAATATAGAGCTAACTATAAGCGTATATAAAGGGTTAGTTGTGTTTGACTGACATTCTACCATTGGAACATTTGGGGATCAGTCGCAGGATAAAAACGAAAAATGTTCAAATTCACTTTCATTTTGTCCGTTATGATCATAGGTAAGATTTTAATTTTACATACTTACAATTACTAAGGAACCATGTTATTTTTAGGTATCTTGTTAATGTTTTTATGTATTACTAATACAGTATTAGGTAAAATCATCGTTTCTAAGGCTCATGGAAATGTGGGACCAGACAATTGAGTTTGGGTAGGTCAAGTCCTCATCCTTTTTGTGAAGTCCATTAATAAAGGTTATTTTTAATAATATTTGAACCTACCTACATGAATCTCGTAGGTATAGTAGTAGATAGCTTCGGTGTCCGCCCTGTGAATTGGGGGCGTTTGGAGAATGCAACCATGGCATCCCTTGCCTGTCGTAAAAGACGACTAATAGGGGCCATTGGGGGGTCGTCGAGAGGCGGCAGTAGACCGTCCGCCCTTAGTGTACGTTGTGCACATTTCGCACATTGAGGTGATCCCCCGGATGGACGGCAACGTGGGACGTAAGCGTCATGCTGCCCTTGACGCCGAGAGAGTCCTTCGGTTGCGCGGGGGCTTCTGAGATCTTCTATCCAACATTGAAATAATTTTCCAATTAGAATCAGTAGTTTCTGAGATAGCGCGTTCAAACAAACTCTACAGCTTTATATAATGCACTTGTCAGGCGCTCTTGTTTGGGCTGATGATGCGGATGACAGAAAAGACTGCGACGCGTGTGGTAAAGTGTGCGAACCTCTTTGCGGCACGAAGCAATTCAGGATCTGCTGCCATAACAACTTAGGAACGAAACGTGAAGCCCCAGCCTACATGGTACAGTATTCAATGAACATTTTATAAGTTGATATCTATGTTTGAATGTGTAATGTGTTCTTAACTCGGACTCAAAATCAGTCATTAATATGAACCTAAATACCTACTTAGGTTTGATCGATTATTTCTACCTAGATACCTAACAAAAAATAGGCTCGCCCCCTATCACATCATGGGACGGAACATACTTGGCGAAAAGTGGGTGCCTTAGTTGCGCCTCTGCATACCCCTTCGGAGATAAATGCGTGATGTTATGTACCTAACAAAATGTTAGATTTTGGAGCATGAACCTTTCAGAGGTTTCATGGTTACCTTTGTATGTATGTATACATGCTGTCGGCTAGCAGTTCCTTTCATTACATACCTACGGGTAGCACCATAATTTGGATATTACCAAAATATCTACTTATAAGGGTCTGTAATACAGTATTTTATAACTTTTAAGACGCAGACTATGTAAAATTGCGGTTGTGGAATTGTTAATGTTACCATAATTAAATTCGTCAATGTTTGCAGGCCCCAGCTGCACCTGCCGATACGCCTTTGGCCAAAGATGCTTAACAGTAACACTTCCAACCTAACGAAACCTAAGCTATGACGCATGATGAAAATAATATAATTTGAAAACGTTTTAAAAAAATTACACTTCTAAAAATATGGACACAATATCTATGCTCTCCTTATTTTTACATATTTGGTTGGCGATTTGGTTGTTTCTACATCATTTTTCTTGATCAGAGTTGAATATTTAGGTAGGTATTGTTCCCTGTCTTCATATAGTAATTGGCAAAAATAAATGGCTAACATTATGATTTTAATGGTTTTTATTGAACCCAAAATTCGAACGCTTCCTTTTTTAGAATACCAAACACAATAGATAAAAATTCAGAGATAGATTGACATTTGAAAAGTAGATCTATCATTCAACTTACTTAAAAGAGAAGATGTTTAGAAGCTTGCACAAGCCTGGGATCCGGTTCTATATTTAATTAAATCGGAACCTAAAAGACCGGCTGCCAGACTTCAAGAGACTGTGAGCTCATTGTGTGTAGATCGGACAACCAACAGCTAAAAACATTTAAAAAGTTGTATAATTGTAAAATGTAGGTATATTGTAACTTAGACTTTGCGGATGAACAACACCTCAGTTCCCCTCGTGACCGTAAAGGCTGCAAAATCTTCGAAACGTCGGGAGAAAAATTGAAATATTAGAACCGCGATAAAATCCGAAAAATAGTTTACTTTTAATGTCTAACATTCGCGTAAACATAAGAAATCATTAATAGTCGAGATTATTGGGAGAGATTTTATAAATCTAATGGTTTGAAATTTGATTCACAAAATTTATATGGAAAACCAAACAGCCAGAACGTTGTACATATTGTAATGCCAATGTCAGTCATGGTAAGCACTGTTGCTCACTAAGTTCTGTAATAGCGTAAAAAAACAAAATTTGAAGAAAACAATGGTATGGCAATTTTAATGGAAAATAACATGGGTGTACAGAATGACAAATGAAGGAAGAGAAAGAGGCCCTTAGTGGGGAATACCTTCATGCTTCACTGCAACTGCAGGCACGAAATCATAATATTATATTTTTCAGCTATCCTTAAGGTAGCTGAAAAATATACTTAATATTATGAAATTTTTATTACCTTTAAAATAATAAGAATGTGTGTGAGGTAGCTAAAACGGCATGGGACCCGGAGGGTTCTAAATTACCGCTTGAGCAGAACACTATCCAGATTTCTAGGTAACCCTGGTCTTGAAGGACCCGCCCCAAACGCTATAAGTACTTAATAAGTATTTTTCTCGAAGGTAAAAATGAGTAACATCGTGCCTGTCTGTAATCCCACTATGATTATTATGGTCTACAAGTAACTGTTAACAATACCTATTGTTTCCATGGTGAGATATTATTTTAGGGAGAGGCACCGGCACAATCAAAAAAAGTTAGGTAAAATGCAATCTTTGCACTAGTGATCGTGTTATAGATTAGTGTATTTATCTGGACGCAGGTTGTACTCATTTATACTGTCTAAATAACATACTTTCACAATGTTTTTGTCTGCACCAGTTCTCTGCTGTACTCACAAAAACTGTTAACGTAACATGATTTTTATTTTATCCTCTTTGGCATCGAATTTCATGTGTTTATATTTACTTTAGTAACGGGAAGTAGGGTACAATAGTTTCATGCGAATGAGCACTCCTCGCGAGTGTGATATAATTTACACTAAGCATAAATAATAATCATTTAGGTATCATTATGAAAAAAAAAAAAACAATTCATGTACAAAGTACTGCATGGTATTCCACTCCGTTCGTTACCTTGATATATAAAATGTTAAATATCACAATGTCCATTAATAACATAAGCTATTTTCTATAAACCACAACATCACAGTAGACGCACGCTGCGTCTTGGCGGTAGAAATACGAAATCAAATATTATAATATTAAAAAACTTTACATACGCTACCCTCGACAACCTGAGGTTACACCACTTATAATAATAATAATAATATCAACCCTGTATTATATACTTGCCCACTGCTGAGCACGGGCCTCCTCTACTACTGAGAGGGAGTAGTTACCACCACTTATCACCATACTCCATACTCTACTTGTTATACTCTATACTTGTCCTGGATGCAGTATTTATCGGTCACTGCGCATTATAATACTCGTAGGTGTGTATTACTGATAAATTATACATAAAAAAGAAGCCCTAAATAATTATTCACGTAATATGTGGTGGTAGGATATTTGTACAGGATGGATAGCGACCACCGTACACGAGATGTAAACTCACCGCCTGTTGTGTTACGCAATCAGCTTTTGTATATCCGGTTTCTAACAGGTCAGCATAATTGCGTCTATTGGCAAAGGATACTCATCTCTCGTCAGTCGATACTCTTTTTGGACCTCATCTCGGTCACCACCAGGTGCAGCAGTTCCCCGGTAGGCAATGGCTTGGCTGTGCCTCTGGTATTCCTTTAGTTCAGGCGGTGAATGCTGCTTACAATCAGGCCGACTGCTTGCTTTTTTGTCTACTAAGGCAATAAAAAAAAATAAGGACAGGTAATTTTTCATGCTCATAAATGAAATAAAAAAAACATTAACTGTATTCAATGAACATTATAAGATAAACTTATAATACACCTTATAGGGTACAAGATGGGTCATCTACACATAATATATAATTTCCAATGATATACTACATATTTAAGTAAACTGCACGAAAAAGAAGACACATAAAGTATCAATATCTAACAGTATGGCTTGTCAATAATTTTATGAAAAATTAATTTGTTGCTCCAAAGTTTTCTTATAAAAATGTAAAGTCGCCGCGTGCAGGGCATTAAACAGGAATCGACGAGGTCGGGCTGGCGATCACTGCTTTATCGATATATTTTATTTGGACGGTTAATTTTATTCTATAATTGTACTACATTCTAAAAATAATATAAGCACACTATGGGATAGAACTTGTCTAATTTTATTGAACTATCGCCTTTGGATAATTATTGAAGAACAATACATATTTTATGAAAGCACTTATTCTTTATAAAAAATGTTTTATTATAATTTTTCCATCTTGAACTTGGTTGTCTATAAACAAAAATAGTATTATAATATAGGTAGTCATGCAAAGTAACTAATGTCCCATATATGCATTGTTTTTACATTTTATCCAAAACTGTTGGTGACAATGAAGTTATTAATTAAAAATATCTAATTTAAGATGTGCTTTTTTATACGTGAAAATATAATTGAATATTTTACGTAAAATTCACTGCGCTAAAAATAGACTACTTAGTAGAAAAATTGTAACCCTTATCACTTGCGAACCGTCCTACGCTCAGCAAAGTAAACTTTGAGACAGTATATAAAGGGGTAGCTTGTGTCTGTCCATCATTCCAGCATCAGAACATCCCGTGCGAAGTCGACAGAGTAATAAAAAAATGTTCAAACTTACGTTTATTGTGTCCGTCATGATCTTAGGTGAGTGCGTTTCCAACTAAGTAGTTTATTCAAAATTGGAACGGTTTTTCGATAGTTCGCCAAAAATGATATTTAATATGTTTGAAAATTCGAATCATGACATTTAAAAAAGTTGTAATAATTATTAATTATTATTTCAAAGTATATTAAAAGTTGACGATTTGACAGTATTCTAATAAAACTCGTTTGCGTGTACTAAAATTTCATAGAAGTGTCATTAATATTTTTAATTCAAGAACGAAATTTTTATCGTGTTTGCAAAAAAAAAGAAGAACATTATTCTGATCTAATACTGTCTGTTATAGTTTTCTTAATAAGATTTATTATGATATTCCTGTTCTAATTACCAACTCAGTTACATAGGTATACCTACTTACGATATCCTTATATTCTAATTCTCAACTATTTTGGACCTACTTATAATTACCATCTCATCTAGAATAGTGACTGAAGTAATTATAAATATTATGTTGCAGGCACCCTCATCTATGCCAACTACCATAACGTGGACTGCAACTCATGCGGTGAAGAATGCAAGCGCGCCTGCGGCACCAAGCAGTTCAAGGTCTGCTGCTACAACTACTTGAGGAAGAAGCGAGTCCCCGATACCGTTATGGTATAGTAACTGTATTAAATATCATCAATTTCCTAAGCCTGGTGTCTAGTTATTGTGAAATGAAATCGACCAAAGTGTTTATTCAAAATTATGGACGAATGGTGACAGGGATTTCGTACTTTTTCGTATTGCAAGTGCATTTCGGAAAACAGATATTGTACAATTTTAAATTTACTTTAAATAGTGAGATCTGATAATCAAATTCACGAGGTGATTTCTTGAAGTCTTTAAATCAATCAAGCAATGCACAGTTTTTATTATGCTTCGAAAAAGCATTTTCTGATGACTCTATTATACCTTACTAGGTGTTGCTCGTGGCTATCTGAGAAAAAACTTCCCTTATACGATATGGCACTGTAAGGGACTGTTGCAGCTAACTGAAGCCATATAATTTTAGTAATTATAGTAAATTTGCTTTCCAGGTGTTGTCGCCAGTTCCCAGCATGAGAAGGATTAACTTTCCCTTCTTCATGGACAACATGCCGCAAGACGCCGTGGAAGCTGTCGATCAGTACAAATACTACCCTAACGATGACTCGTTCGACATGCGACTTATTAACGATTTCTAAATAATTTTAACAACGCTGTAATACCACATAGACACTTCCAGTAAAATTTGCAGTAGGTATCAATTAAACTGAAAATAACAATGATATACACTTTAAGAAAGTGCAATGGTGTCATGAATTAATATTAATTTGCCCCTGTTAGATACGTAATTATAAAGTAAAGGGCGGTTAGTGATTACTGGATTCATTTAATAAATATTACTTCGATTCAGTAACAAGCTACTGAGTATATATAGCTGCAAATATGAAAAAAGAAGATATAGGAGTATCACAAACAATTCTTGGAAGTGTCGTGTTTCAACGCCCCCTCAGTCAATTTGCCACGTCGAGTGTAATGTTTAGAATAAGGCACAAAAGTTTTCGTCAACACGGCTGGTGTTAGACGCAAACCTAAATAATTATTTCGTGTAAATAAAATTTCTTCATACAGATATATCGTTTTATTAACATTTTTAGCCTGCATTGACGTTCGTCAGTCGTACTAAGATATGCATTATGCATTTTAAATGTACATCTATGTAGATAAGTTGTAAGATGTTCCTCCTTTTGATAGTAACTCCACAAAGAACAACTTTATTACTTATTTTACTTGGTACACATATAAAATTAAATGTACTCAGTAAATAATATAAAGATAATATGGAATGAGTTATAAATGTAAAGAAATTAAAAGAATTATTTTGTCATTAAATAGAGCTAACATGAAAAATAAATTTCCCACTACACACACCCACACCATAATCCGTATTAAATAACTTGATAATTGATATTCTAGTTAGATTTTTTTTTTACTAAGAAAGTATACTGTGTAAGTATTTAGTACTTGTTTAATCCAAAAATAAATTTCAATATTTTAGTATATTTTGTTCCCATCATTATTTTCAAATGTATTGTTTCAATATTAATGCACATAAGTGTTTTAGATAGTGTACTCAGAATGTAAATAATTTGCACTGTTGCAAGTTAATTTGTACCTACATATTAAACATTTTTTTACATATTAATCCGTATGCCCGTAACGGTTAATAATAAAATATTGCAATATAAGAAAAGTACAATTTTTCACGCATGAATTGTAGGGCTTTTGGTTTTTGCTCGTTCGGATGACGACGATATACCTACTTGCGAGTGTCAACATTAGGTTCTAAGGCCGATAAAAAAGCGTATTTACCTTGTGGAAAAGACGGGAAAAATTGGTACTATTTTTGTATGAATTATAAATAAAATACTTTTTTAAACACGTAGGCGAACAAAGTTGCACTTATGATATGTTAAAAAATATATTATAATAATTGTTATTATTACAAAATGATATTATAATCTTACTTTCTTATATAACTACGGACATTTTAAATTACGGATAAAATTAATAAAAGAAAAACACAAGGTAAACTAAAGTACACAATACGGGCTGGTACGCAAGGGGAGATATTTCTTTTTGGTACACGTTAATCTCCGTAACCATTTAACTGATAAAATTTTGTGAGTGTGGTTTTTTATTCCCAGCTTGAAAGATAAGCTAATTTAGACCCGGATAGGTGGCGATATTGTCGAGATCTATAAAGACTAATAGTAGTTTACACAAAATCCGGTCTAATTCCATTATGCCTCTAACAAAGGTAACGTTCTAGTATGGAGGGATGAGGCATCAGGCAAGGAACACCATCTTTATATGGAGGACAAATTAAAAAAGTGTCCAGTTTTAAGCAACAAATTACAATTCAAAAACTCACAACTATAGCGCTAGCGTAGCAATATGGTATGAGATGAATTTAGCAGTTGTTAACGAACTAGAGGATTTACTGTTTTGTTTACTATTTTGACGCGAAATTACCGATAGATTATAACCGGTGGAAGACATAATATAAAAGAAGAAGAACGGTGTATTGTGTGCTATATTGAAAAAAAAACAATCTCTGGTGCCTCGAGTAATTGACATAAAATGAAGGTTGATAAAACTGCAATATATAAAACTTTCACTTTGACAAAGCGGCAGCCTTTTTTCTAGTTTTTTTTCAATAGCCTACTTTAACAGCTTTTGGCAATATCCTTAAAATTTACCCACTTGCTACTGTGGCGCCACCATCATTTGATGGTTTTCGACAGACACTTTTACATACTTGAAATAGTTTTCCTTGCCTCTATATGGATATTGAGGACCATATATTTTAGTTATCTAACTACTTACATTCTGCTACATACGTTACTTATGGTGTAGGTACTTATATTAGGTTAAATCGTGGTTTCATTGGGTTATTTTTTTAAATAACAAGCGTGGCAATCACACCACTGTCAAAAGCGAACTGCATAGAGCGTGTTCCTGTGCCCTGGGCTGTCCAAGTTTTTTTAACTTAATTTAATCATAGATCTTCTTATGCCCTATGTTCTGCAGTTGATTAAGCAATGTTTTTATGTTATTTGCTATTCAAAAGGGTAACGCAAGTCTATTAGGATGGAGGCAAGCATGTCATTGATACCTATTGATTTCTTTCAGGACGTGCCTTTAGTGCCTACTGCCTCGGTGGCGTAGTTGTATTGCATGCGCGGTACGGCAGCGCTCTGAGGTCCTGGGTTCGAATCCCGGGCAAAGTGATATTTGGGTTTTTCTGCTCAGTATCAGCCCGCAGTCTGAAATTTGTGCCTGATATGACGATAGGTTCGCCCCCTATCACATCATGGGACGAAACACAAGTGACGAAATGTGGGTGCGTTGGTTGCGCCACTGCATACCCCTTCGGGGATAAATGCGCGTTGTGTGTATCTTATAGTGAGTAGTCAAGACTGGAGGGAACGTTTACACTTTCGTAGATTGAGAGTACCTTATAGAACAGCTGAATGTGGCCGTAGACACATCGTCAGCTTATGGTATAACTACTAAAATTCATAAAACATCCTTAATCAGATGGTGTAAAAGAATGAAGTTGTAATGGGTTCCAGCAATGAGAAGTTTGAGAAGAAATGAATAGGCTGATGTAATAACGAAATTCGGAGCTATAGATGTTACGTTTAATTATACCCCAAATTATTAGGAGGTAATGTAAACTTAAATATAAAATTGTGGGTCATCTATATACATACTTATATAAAAATGAATCCCCATTTCCCTTGGTCACGCCATCACGCGTGAACGGCTGGACCGATTTCACATTTTTTTTGTTGTGTTTGTTATTGTCAGGGGAAGGATCTTATGAAAGAAAAAATTAAGGAAGTTGAGCGGAAAGTTAGTAAATTAATAGTTAATTTCAGCGATTGACAGAATGCGCGCTGCAAATTCATAGTTAAGACGGGACAACGTCTGTCGGGTCAGCTAGTTATAATTAGACAACATTTTAAGAGTTGTAAACCTAGTTTGATGATATACTAACTACATTAAGACTATAATGAGTTTTTATGTTTACTTGAAGGTTAGACATTGAAATAAAACTATTTACGGATTTTATCGCGATTTTTATAGTAAGTATAATTTCTTCCCGACGTTTCAAAGACTTTGCAGCCTTTGCGGTCACCAGACAGACTGAGGTGTTAGTCATTCGAAAAGTCAAAGTTATAATATTTACCTACATTTTACAATTATACAACATCTAAATTTTAAGCTGTTGACGTTTCAGTCTACGCAAAATGAAATTAGCGTGTCTTTCTGTAAAAAATAGTTTTATTTCAATACATTAAGACTTCTTCCAGTAAGTTCCAGTAAGTAAGTTCTTCTAACAGTATACATCAGCAAGTGTTCCTGTTTAATTAAAAAAGGGAATTCTTCCAATAGATGTGATATTCTAGAAGGTATTATTATCCAAAATTTTCTGTTTAACTGTGATCAACCACAAAAACAAACGAGTTTCTGGGGTAGTACAGCAAGGTTAAGTTTATCAACTTCAAACTCTTACCTTACCTACATCTTTATATGTACGGAACTTTCAGTGCGCGAATCCAACTCACACTTATCCTATTCGTTTACCTTATAATTATATATCTAGTTAATAGATTAAAGTATAAGTATTATTTATAGTATCTATCTTTAAGGTACAATACTGTGGGTTGGCAATTGGCATATCCTAGTTGGGTAACAATCCCAGATTAAATAAAGATAAAAGAGACCCAAGTGGGAATGATAAACGTGAAAAATCTTCCGAACCTACAAATAACAACATTATATAAAGCACTTAGTTATTATTTAAATAAAATTTTAATTAATCACGCAATTGTGAACACGTTGCAGAATGGTTTCTTTTCAGGAACCATCACAATTTCTTCACTGAGTCGAGGTTTAAAGTTCCTTGGGGTCTGAAATAAAAATAGCATACGAAATGAATCGAAACATTTTATTTGAACTCGGAAATGTTATAAGGGTATATTAAATATTTAAATTCCCAAATTTTTCATTGCGCTGTCAGTTTTGATACCCGTTTCCGCCATAAAAGATTGAACAGGAAACAATTGTAATAGGTACTAAGAACCACGATAGCATACCTACTGCATTATTTTTGATAAACAGTAACAGACACGGTATTCGAGATAATTGGTAGCTCGCTATGCCGGCAAATAAAATCTATACATACCTTTACCTACTCAAGAACTTCGAAAGTATACAAGTTTACATCCTTACATAAGGCCAGTGTGGGGGACTCTGGTCCAAATCTTCTCAGTAGGTACTTATTATTATTACATCTAGTCACGGATCTTCTTCATCATCATCATCATTTCAGCCGGGAATCGTCCACTATTGGACATAGGCCTCCCCCATTAAGCGCCATAGGGAACGGATCTTCTTAGCAAGCTTTTAATTGATTGATAAGTATTCATAAACAGTATAATATGATCCAAGCATTCAATTGTGTATCTAGGTTCTTAGGGATATAATATGTATATATTGCTAATATTATAATTTAAATACCACAACGCATTTATATGATTTGACAAAGTACAAGTACGCTAAAAATAGAATACCTACTTAGTAGCAAACTTGTAACCATCACTTACGAACCATCCTACACTCAGCAAAGTAAACTTTGAGTCAGTATATAAAGGGGTAGCTTGTGTCTGTCAATCATTCCAACATCAGGATATCCCGTGCGCAGTCGACAGAGAAAAATAAAGAAAAATGTTCAAGCTTTCGTTCATTGTGTCCATCATGATCTTAGGTGAGTGCGTTTCCAACTCCTACCTACCTCGTACTTGTACCTTTTAGATTTACTAATAATTGTCTTCTTAAATCCATAGTAGAGATAGACACTGAATCTATTTGGTAGTATTTGACTGCCAATGGAATAATCTTGATTTCTCTAATTTTACACAAGAGACCTTTCTTTAATAATACAGTCTGTTATAGTTTTTTTTAGCAAGGTTTTAAATATTTCTTGTTAAGTTTTATTTAAGTACTTAATTAAAATAAATAATAATGCTATTTTGTTCTCAAATCTTTTAGACCTTCTTATACTTTAGTACCATTTTATTTAGAGTAGAGGATAATATATTTAAAGTAAATATAATAGATATGAATATTATGTTGCAGGCACCCTCATCTGTGCCCATTACCACAATGTGAACTGCAACTCGTGCGGTGATGAATGCAAGCGAGCCTGCGGCACCAGACAGTTCAAGGTCTGCTGCTACAACTATTTGAGGAAGAAGCGAGTTCCCGATACCGTTATGGTATGGCATTCATTAAAACATAAATTTCGTCAAAGTAGTGTCCTGTATATTAATTATGAAAATTTACATTGTTCATTCAAATTTATCTACCAGTAACAAGGACTGGACCTGTACTTGAAAGTGCATTTTGTCAATATATCATAATTTGAATTAAGCAATGTTGGGTTTCTAATTTTGCTGTCAAATATGTTTTCCAGGTGGTGTCGCCAGTTGCCAGCATTAGAAGTACTAAGCTTCCCTTCTTCATGGACAACATGCCACAAGACGCCGTGGAAGCTGTCGATCAGTACAAATACTACCCTAACGATGACTCGTTCGACATGCGACTTATTAACGATTTCTAAATAATTTTAAAAACTTAAATAATAATGACAGCAATTTCTAAAAGTAAAGGACAATTGACGACTAACAATATAATTTTATAAATGCTAGTTTAAGCGACTTACCGCAAACCTAATAAGTATGTACTAATTATGTAATTTGAATAAATGTAATTACCTATTTATATTAAGCTTTTAATTAATAAAATAATTTCACACTATTATGTTTTTTTTATTTCTATGAAAAGAAGCTGTCAAAATAGGAGTACATAATATCCAATAATAGCTCTGGAAGTGTTGTGTTTCAACACCCCCTCAGTCAATTTGCCACTTCAAGTGTATCAAGGCAAGCCCAAAAAATAGAGCACTTTCTTTGAACAAAGCTGACGCAAACACTAAATAATTAGTTAGTGTAAATAAAATTCCTTCGTACAGATAGATCGTTTTATTTAAACCTTTAGGCTACATTGAAATTCGCCAATCAAAGCTTGTATGTGCATTTTCAAATAACAAAATCGGTGTTTGTGGATTGATGTCCTCCTTTTGATATTGGTTCTACAAAGAATTATTTGTAATATAAAAGAACTTGATAATTAATGCAATTTAATTTTTATTTATAGTCAGTAAATACTTATATTATGTGTATTGAATACAAAAAAAAATAGAATCATTTTGTAATTTTATAGAACCAATGTAAAAAGAAACCAACTACACTAACTATCATAATTCGATGTTATAATATATATTATAGTTAGAAGACAATTTGAAACTACACATACAGAAAGCTAAGCATAGCTTCTTGACAAAATCACCTCTTAGATATTTACTAGTACTATTTTAATAAAAAAAATCTCAATACTTTAGCGTATTTATTTCCATAACAATTTAAAAATGAGTAGAACCTAATTAGTACCTACTGTTGATAATTTTATTGCGTTTTGAAATCTTCATTCACATTCCAAAATATGTACCTCAATGTTCAATAAAATTACATTTATATAAACACAGTACGCTTTATCTGATTGTGTTAAAGAAGCGAAATATTCGTATATTTGTCAACTAAGTACTTATATCCCATTTCATAAATTCCAATATGGCGCTAATCACGGCAACGTCCTAACTTAATACATTCTGCTACATACGCTACGGTCTATACATAAGGTTAAATCGTGAGTTCATTGCATTACTGAATGTAGGCTTCCTTCTGCTTCCGCCTCGCGATCTCAGCACTGGCTTCCTGGATGGCTTCCCAGAGTTTCGCCTCTGAGAGGATTTGGCGCGAGAGTTCATCTATGGCCGATTCAGAGTCCAGGATCGACCCAAGAGCTTCTTCATCAAGGTACTAAACGGAAAAAATGATCATAGTAAACAAATATTATATTGCAAAATAAACAGAATATGTAATATGTGAAAAAAAATATAATTGCATCAAAATCCGACCATTCGTTTGGGAGCTACGATACCATAGACAGACAGACATAGAAGTACATGCCATAAACTTATAACACTTCTATCTTTGCATCGGGGGTTAAAAAATGTTAAACGTGTCTACATACAGACAAGTTTGTCTCACAATTATGAGTGCACTGTATGCATATATCTAATATTTATTTGATTAGATATCATGTCATTTTTTATACACGGCAATAAGCACACTGCGGTCATTTCTAGTTGGTCTAAGAATTTGTATTGAAAATAGGCGAATTATAATGCTTTTTTGTTTTCCGTTCTATCAGTGGGTGGTGCACAAATGAAATAAAGTAGGCGTGCTTTAAATATAAAAAAGGAATATATGTAGATACCTACAATCTATGGAATCTATGTGGTGTGAATATAGTCGAAACCCATGCGACTTAACTCAGCTGTTATAAGTACCTGTTTTGTGCGCAAGTCTTGTGCAGGCATTCCGGGAGGTCCCTGAGAGCGCTTGCGACCGCAACCTGGAAATAATAATGAATTTTTATTTTATGTGATAAAGTATCGTGATTTTATAATATACTTAGCAGATAAGTTTATAATGTTTATGAATCAGAATTACATATTTGAATAAGAAATTCCGCTTTTATAATTTAAAAACAAACAAGAGTGAGACCCAAACTACAAAATATTATTTTAATTACTTCCTTCAAATTAAGACGGAATTTGAGTTAATCGGGTACTTGAACTCACCCGTGAACGCGTTGCAGAATGGTCTCTTCTTGGGAGCCATTACAATTTCTTCACTGAGTCGGGGATCGAAGTTTCTTGGAATCTAAAATACAAAAGCATAATTATATTTCATGGCTTATGTTCGCGGCTTGTAGCTTTGTAAGCAAGCTTGTAGCTTGACTTTGTTTTATAATATGCAAAAATTAAATAATTCCCAAATTTAGACACAGTATTCTTGGTCAATTATTGCTAGCCTTGATAGTATAGGGAAACGTCATGAGGCAACCTACATTAATCACTCCGTGAAATCTTCATGTCAATTTCAAAGGTAAAAGTATAACATTACCGAAGCTGCATAACAGCAGTCCAAGTACACCAAGGCGACGAGAAGCAGCAAGCACACTCGGGATACAGTCATTGTTTCCAGCCGTTGATCACGTCAGATTTTAAAAACACTGAAAAAAATGTCTGTGAATAGCTTTGTGATCTTCAGGCCAAAAAATATTACGGATAGAGCTATGATGTTAATAGACACCTCCAGTTGGATAAAGTAGTATCAGCTAGCTATAGTATGAAATGCGGATGTCATTCTAGTGGAAAACCTAAATTGATTTAAAACTTTTGCCTTAGACTTTTTTTTCGTAAACTGATTACTTTGTGGCGTTTCTGTTAATGTGATCACTGAAGGGGTAAAACTTTGCTTTGAGTGTGTTCATGTTTGCTGGTCATTACTACCTAACCCGATATCTTTTTTTTTTTCTTTGCTGTCGCAAAATCTTGGTAAAGATTTGGTAGAGATTCGTAGGCGTTGCGGATAATAATATAGTTTTCGTGCTATTTTACATCTATTGCGTATTAAAGAAATAGTCTTACTTGTAAACTTGTTTTAGCGTTTAGAGGTGGTTAAGGATTACCTAAATAGCTGTCAAAAACATCATCGGTTTCTAGTTTAAACCTTATTTAAAGGCAAGATGGCGGGTTATGACTCACAGCTCATCGAGTATATTTGTATTTTAACTAAGCATAGATTTGCGATTTTTTTTATAAGTAACACTCTAAATCAATGGCTGCTGCAGTTGTCGGAGCTTTTTATAGCTGACTGGCGCCATGCAGCGCGCTCAGGGCGTTCCATGTTTTTTAGATTTACCAGAATTTCAATACAATTATAGAGTCACTTATAGCTTTATTACATTAACAGTCTAAATCATAATAATATGTTTAGATGACTATATTCGATTTACTAATACTGAACTACTAGATCCATTCATACCTACGGCAATAGTATAAATTAATTTCATGGTTCAACAGGGTTTATCTGTTTCTAAATATCTAAATTAATAGGAATTAAAATATGTTCCCACTTTTTTAAAGAATACATTGCCTCTTATAGTTTGGACTTACGGCGACGAAGACAAATTATATCGAGCCTAAATTGGTTTAAGACAACCTGTATCAATAGTCTAAGACAAATAAAACAAAATCGAATGAAGAAGTTTAACTTGTAGCAACTAAATGTCTCTATTAGTAAGTTACCAAAGTCGACAAAGTTAGTTTAGGTTTTTAACTTAATAATTAAGGCATTCAATTAGGTAGCAAATTAGTTTTCTTAACGTCTTCATGAAGACGCAAGGTTACAATTGAACTTCGTCGCTTATTAACCGACTTGCCAAAAATTACTAAGTATGTTACTCAATTTAAACTTTTTATTTTATATAATAATGTGGAACGGACTGCCGAGACGAATGTCCGCAGGTTCAAATCCCAAGGGCACACACCTCTAACTTTTCTAAAAAAATATGTGTGTATTCTTTGTGAATTATCGCTTTGGTAACGGTGAAGGAAAACATCGTGAGGAAACCTGCATACGTAAGAAGTTCTCTATAGAAATTTAGAGGGTGTATGAAGTCTACCAATCCGCACTAGGCCAGCGTGGTGGACTAAAGCCTAATCCCTCTCAGTAGTAGAGGAGGCCCGTGCCCAACAGTGCGACAGTATATAATACAGGGCTGATTTTACTATATTTTATATAATAATAAGTTCACCAATTGTTTTTAATTTACAGTTACATATTTGTATAGCGCTTTTGGAAGTAGGCTATAGATATTTATAAATCCCCACTAGGGAACAACGAGCAAAAATAACATTATTTAAATAGGTATGTACCCTTATCGCGGTTTTTGAGCACAGAATTATTTTTACATTTATATTTTTCAATGTAATGTAACTTAGAAATCTACTTCACAATCATGTACTTCAACGAGATTTTTGAGTAGGTATTGGACAGCGAACGACGTACTACAATTAAGTTATTTACATGAAAGGTACCTAAATGGAAATTGTCCCGTTTTCTGTCAAATGTCCATAGATTTCCAAGAACATCACACAACCTCGAGGTATTTAACCGACTTCTTAATACCAAAGCTAATAATGTAATAAAAACATTAAAACTTCTTACGTCTAATGTTTTAGGGAAGGAAAGTGACAATTTTCTGAGCGATAAAATAATGAAGTCATGTTCTAAGTTCGCAAAACGGTGCAGAATTCCACCCTTAATATTTTTCATCACTATTTGTCGATAGGATATCCTATTTTTTTAGAAGTGTATAAAAACAGCGTGACTTGAAAAATTATCTAACCTTGATAAAAAGTTGAGCGATTTTTTACGTACACGCATAAGTATTAGACGGTTATCATAAAATTATCTACAGGTTAGTTCTGACAAGTTATTCTGATTGTTTTATATAAGACGAGATTATACTGAAGGCCGTATAGGAAATGGCATCAATGTACCATCAACAAAAACGTGGATATCGGTGTATATGTGTCATATTTTAAATAAAATTTTACTGCTGGAATTATAATTCATAGTTTTAATAGTATGTTGATTGCATTATAATATGAGATGATTCGACCTTGACAAAACTAGAGAATAAACGTAGGTAGTGTGTCATGTGGCAGAGGGTCTGATACGAAAAGTATAAAGACACATGATATTTATTGAATGTCTGGGTAACCAGGGGATTTGTTTTATTAATTTTATATATGCCTAGTTCTCGACTTTATGGATGGAACGATAGTGACGATGTTTTACACTTTGAATTCATCGTATGGGACGGAAAAGTATACGTATAGCAAACCAGAGGAATGGTTTGTAATGTTAGATCTGTATACATTTAAAATATTAGACCTAAGCTCACTTGTTTGTATAAAGGTGGAACTGCTGACATTATTGATAGCAGTTTGGTAAAATATACTGAATGATGTAAGTCGTCTGACATCTACTGTAAATGGATTCAAGTTTATATTTACACGTCAAAAACAAAGGTATATGTCTTGGTTCAAATCTTCAAGGCTAATCCTATTAAATCGAAAACATTTGGGAGATACACAAAAAACCTATCCTAAAATAAATAAATAAAAAAAATAAATAAATGCGTAGCATCGAGACATGTTGCAAACCGTACTGCACACTGTAGAGCAAATTATGAATGCGTATATAAAAGAGTTTGTTGTGTCGGACTAATATTCCAACATTGGGACGTTAACAATCGCAAACGAAAAGAGAAAATGTTAAAAATTACTTTAATCTTATCCGTTATGATCATAGGTGAGTATTTTTAGTTTTATACACCAAAATACAAGAGAAATCAAGACTATCTTAATTTTTTCGTATGAAGATATTAGAGTTTCTGTTACCCATGAAAATAAATATAGTATTATATGATACAGTCTTTAAACATTTCGAGATGTTTATATTTTTAATTGGAAATATGCGTACTGTATAAACACATGATTATAAAATATCGTATACATTTGCCAGCCACCCTTGTTTGGGCTGATGATCCGGAAGACTGCGGTGCCTGCGGTGACGTGTGCGCGCCGCTCTGTGGCAAGAAGAAATTCAGGATATGCTGCATTCAGAACATGAGGAGGAAACGTGATGCAGAAGCCGATTTGGTACAGTACTCAATAGATTTTATGATTAAGTTAGAAATGTCGCTCAGTCTATAACCATTAATTACTGGAACTTTACAGACCATGTCTGATCCAATGAAAAAGTGATTATGTGATAAATGGTATTATTTTTGTAGTTTACGCTTAGGAAATCGCGGACAACAGCTAATTCAATAATAAATTAGATTTTGTATTGGAGTACTAGTTGAACCGACAGACGTTGTCCCGTTTTAACTGTGAATTTGCAGCGCGCAATCAGTCAATCGCTGACAATTATGTAAAATTAATATTTTCGTTAAGCTTTCTTAAATTTTCTTATTTTTCGCACAGTTTTTAAATTTGTTTCTATCATAAGGAACTTCTCCTGACAATAACAAACACAACAAAAAAAGTACTGAAAAGGTCCAGCCTTTCACGCGTGATGGCGGACCAAGGGAAATATGGATTCATTTGTTATAATATGTATAGATATTACAAATGTCTACTTATAGAATGCGCGCATCCTGCGACCATAGGCGCGGTTGTAGGTTTACTATTGTTACTATAATTCAATTCTTATGTTTTTAGGCTCCAGCTCCACGTGGCAACATGGCTATGGCAGAAGAATGGGTTTTACCCTTATGATGGCCCGGCTATACATTTTACATCTCATAATAAATTATGGACACATATTATTATTTGTTTTTTAATAAGACCTTGAGTAACTGTTGGGGACCTTTTTTTTATGTTTTTCTTTGGTTTTGTATTTTGACTACAATATGGTATTTGACTCACTAATTATAATTTTTAACAAAACAACTAAAAACAGAGATGACGTAATAACCCCACTACGCATCGACTCCTAACTTTTCAATATTGGAAATATTAATTACTGTGCGATTCTTAAGCTATTTAATACAGTTTTCAAAGAAGAGCTTTGAAAACTGTATTAAATAGCTTAAGAATCTCACTATTCACACTATCACTATTCTATTTGCTTACGTATAGAATAGTGAACAAAATCAAAAAGGAAAATACTCTATTCCGCCACGATATAAATTTCACATTAACGTATATTGAAAAATCATTTTATAGTTTTGAATGTTTTTGAAATATTCAAAATTTGAAACAGCGTCATGAACTTTTGGACTAGGTACCTGCATAATATTCCAAGATTTAGACAACAGAATTCTTTCTTTCAAGCAAGACATCCCAATTTCTTTCAATGAAGTTATCTATATATATAAAAATGAATTGCTGTTCGTTAGTCTCGCTAAAACTCGAGAACGGCTGAACGGATTTATCTTATCTTGGTCTTGAATTATTCGTGGAGGTCTAGGGAAGGTTCAAAAGGTGAGAAAAAATTCGAATAATTGCCGGGAAAATCCTCAAAACAGCATTTTTCTATTTCCCATACAAACGTTTTCTAACTAATACGTAGAGTCAATTTGAGCTTTATTGCTATTGTATAAAGTTCACTGTTGTCTAAGCAATGTAGGTGTGTTCCTAACATCAAAGCAGTGTGCGTTGGAGCACAGAATATAATAACTTTTGCATAACTATGCTTATAATAAATCTGTAGAGAGGTCAATTCTGTACATGAAATATATTTCCAAAATAACTATCAGGGGGTGATTAGGGATCGATACTGATGCCAAAAATGCAATTAGTAAAATTTTTGTCTGTCTGTCTGTATAACCGTTATAGAAACAAAAACTACTCGTCGGATTTTAACGAAAATTGGTACAATTATTTGTTATAAAAACATCCCGACAAATTGAGCACCTTCTCCATTTTTGAAACCCGAAATCCACGCGGGCGAAGCTGCGGGCGGAAGCTAGTAAATTATAAAGATTACCTACCTGGGATACCTACATAAATAACATTTTATATTCTTTTCCACACTTCACTGTATCAAATATGAATTAGAGGCTGATATAAAAGTATGGGTAAGCTTATTGTAGCTGCAATTGTGTAATCAAATAAAACAGCAATAACATTATATTATGGGACATAACGCAGTAATTCTTCGTACTGGGATCGTGCGATAGGTTGGGTAAATAATTGGATGGGTTTCCGAAATTTGACTCGACTATAGAAATAACATATTTTATATATTTTCAAATTACATATGATTATATATATATATATATATATATCAGTCTTATAAAGATAATTAATAAAGAATGAAGATACGTATAATAATTACGTATTCACATAAGTACATATACAATAAAATATATCTACAAGATATTTCTACATTCACTCAATTTAAAATAATTAACGTTTAAAAATAAAAACAGAATGAAAGAATGCACAGACATCCAAAATTAAAATTAACAAAAGAAAACAACGTTTTAGAATACGTCCTTTAGTTATTTTTTTATCTAGGAAAACCTGTAGTGTGTACTTTCCATTAAAACATGCTATTTCTGACGAGTATAACGAAGGAAGAAAATCTCTGTAATGTTTGGAGAGCACACTTTTTATGTGGTTATAAGAAACGCATTCCACAATTACAATAAGGGTTACTGCTAAACTCGGACTGAGCGTTTTAAATACTGTGTATTTTAAAATACTCACTGATATGAATTTTTTAAATTTTGTATTCATTAAAATAAACATTAATAAACAAATATTAAATAAACAATTATGAATTGCTTCACCTTACTGGCATAAAAACAGGCATCGTTTACTAATCCAAATGAGTCTAAATTACTTGATTAATAATAATAATTATTAAAATAAAACGTTTAATAAAAAATATTTATTGTATTAGTGTGAAATTTATATATAAAATAGACTGAATAAACAAAATTAAACAAACACAATATCAGTATAAAGGTGATATCCCGATGGAGTCTGCGTCGGGTCGCGTCGTGGATATATTGACGACACCGATCACCGCGTTCTATGTGTAGGACGCGAAGCAGACCATTACCTACTGTTTAAATAATATTTAACAATTTACTAGGGTATAAAGGGAATGTTCAGAATTGTTATAAGAGCCGGCAATAACTGCACAACGGCGGCTCAAACATCCTATAGCTCTACCACCATGATGTACCACTAGGAATACCAAAGGTATTTATGTAGGAAGCTGCATTTGGCTACAAGGGGAAATCTTTACGTAGGTAATTAAATTAAACCGCGCTGTGGCGTAATAGTTTTTCACTTTTACTATCATTGAAATCTCTCGTTCCTAATCCCACAATCCTGTTTGGATAATATGATGTAGTGATATTTAAATGATAGTAAGTTACGAATATTGTTACTGTACGACGAATTCAACAAACTTTAAAGTGAATAGCTCTTCATAAGCTGCACTAAAGCCATAGGAATTTTTAATAGCAAAGCACCGTGTGGTACCCTATTTACACTATGCTTGTCATCTTTAGACCATAAACGTTAGTTACAATGCCTAGTAACTACATTCACTACAAAATAACGATTTCTTATGTTTACGCGAATGTTAGGCAGCCCCTGTGTCTACGAAGACTACAAACTTTCCGAAATGTCGGGAGAAAATTATAATATACAAAATCGCGATAAAATCCGAAAAATAATTTTATTTCAAACAGTACAAAATGTTGTGCAACTCGATAACAGTGTTGCTTGGTAGAAGAAATAATATTGCAGGTTCTACGTACATAGGCTCTACCATTTGGCAACTGCATTATAACAGTAGCTGCACATTTCAATATAAGTAACTTTCACCAGTACACTTTAAATGGTAGGCAGAAGCAAAAAAAATGCACGAAAAATATGCATAATTATTATTTAGTACCTATATATATAATTGGGTCAATATTCAAATCTCTCGCTATGTGTAGAAGAGCAGTAGTGTATTAAAGATTCTAATCTTGGAAGTTCACTATCCACCGTATTTTTCAGGAAATTTTGTCAGGATACTTTCAGGGGTTGGAAAAACTATGTTAAAGGATATGAAATCGACGGTTGTGTGAGAATAAAGAGTTATGAGAATTAGGAAAGATTTGTGTAAATCTATTTACTTATAAATCACTATCCAAATAGCGACTTACCCTATGAATGTAGTCGTATGAATTAGGTGCGACAACTCTTGGAGTCAACTATTTATAAATGACGTTTGTGAAATTAAAAGTTATTATAAGAGAGTACGGAATTATTTTATTAAGATATATCTCGCTTTGGGATTTGCATACATGATCACTAATCGTAAACCTCGCAATTAGGTAAAAATGTGACGAAATATTAGTTTGAAAATAGGAGTGACATATTTTATAATAAAAAAATCGCGAGGTGAAAACGTAAGACTCTATTTTTACGCAATGTAAAGAATGTATTTAATTTAATTTATACAAAAAAAAAAAAAAAATTGCAAAATTTGAATGAACTAATTACACGTGTCGATGTTTAATTTACTGTAAGGACATAGACTACAATGTTCTCCGTGAGTCTGTTTGGTAAAACTGAAGGCTTGTGGTACTTACCGTTTGCCTGGACTGGTGGTGTGTGAATGCAATCCTTCGGAAAACTGTACCTTTATATAGCGCCGAAGAGCGTCGGGGCGGCGCGCGGGGCGTAAGAATGGGTGGAGAGGACTTGCATACTATAATTTTCGTTTTGTTCAACTACGACACCCTAAATGAAAATATTTGATATAGTAAATAAAAATCTTTTTATGTCATGTCTTTTATATCTAACTGTCTACTTGATGATCACCATGGCGAATACAATCAATGAGTTAGAAAAATCTACATGAACTACGTATTGCGTGACCTGGGATTCGAATCCTGAATTTGCGGGTCCATATTTGCTTTAATTAAGTCAACGAGAACATTATCTTCATAATAGACTTAAAAGACAATTATACACTAGCTCTAGCTATTTTAGTCAATTTCAATGGTGGAATTCTAACCCGATTACAAAATTTTATGAACACAAAATGATAGAGCAAATTCATTCGCGAAAGAGTCCAAGACATATTTTTCAATAAACATAAAATTAAGAATAACATCTTTTAAAACTATATGGAAAAGATGAATTTTCTAGTATGAGGAAGTATATTTGATGGAAAACAGAACGAAAATATATATAATGCATCGACTCTATGGCCCTGTGCGCCCTGGGACCGCCCGCTGTCCTCACACGCCGTCGCTCCTTCTATACTAACAGTCGAATATCGTCTCATATTATTATTTAATATATTAATTTAATGCAACGACCCATCGCTGTAATGTACGCAGCACTCATACAATCATCATAACGAAATCATTATAGTAGATGAACAAAATTATAAACTTTGCCAATGGCGCCCAAAGACTACACTGCTAATAGTATTAGGAGATGAGGATTTATGTATGAATGTAAACATATTATAATAAATATAAGCATTTATAATTATTGATTACACAAACTTTATTTTTACTCAATAGTCAAATGTGAAAAATTGGTGGGTGATACAACTTTTACTTTATTTTTTTTGAAATTAGGACACCAAATTGCCCAGGAATTAGTTAAAATTGTCAAAAAAAGGTTTTTGATTGTTGGGCTGTGTTATTTTTCTGTTATAATTATTTATGGGAAGCGTTTAAGAACCTAGGCTGTTACTATTAAATGCTGAAATTGAGTATTAACTTTAGTTCTCCTCGTTTAGACGCATTTGGGAAGATGGTGGATTGGTTGTTTTTCTCGGGAAGCCCAAATGTAAGAATATTCATATTTTTAATTTTGCTAATGAACAGTTAATAATTCAAAATTTTATCTACGGACTGTGTTGCCCTGACTTTTGCTATAATTGTACTTAATCTTATTGCTTCTTAATACTTCATTAAAACACCAACATTTCCACACAACTACAGCGGTTTTAGGTTCTCACATAGATATATTGCATTAACAAAATGGATAGCCTGCAAGCACCAAATTGTTGCGATGGACAAAACCAAAGGAGGTGCATTATTAACATTTGGTAGAGTCGCTCTAAATATCAACTTTAGGTACAGCTGAAAATAAAAACCTCGTAAGGTCCGTTCTTAATAATTAAAACTCTTCGTAATATTGTGCATATGTCTGTATTCTTAAAGAATTGAAATGCCGTTTCTTGATGCCGATGTTTATTTGACAATTAGAGCAATACGAGAGCAATGAAAAGTTGCAGATAAGAAAACCAGCCATGATCACAAAGTCGAAGACAAGGGTTTGTCAATAAACAAAACTATAAAACTTAGCTCCAACGGTACTAGATAAGTTTTCAACGAACTATTTGACTTCGTAATCAGATTTTAAACAGATGACTAAGATATATAGTCTCCTATATAAGTGAAGAAGAAATTCAAATTGAATTAAGAACATACTAATTATTTTCTTTATGACATAGTCATGCGCTTTCTGTACAAAAAAAAAACAAAGAAAAAAAAGCAAAGTGACGACGAATAAAATCTCCGGCTTTATCATAATAATGGTTATTATTTTGGTGATTTTGTCCAGAATCCAAACCAAGACGCAGGTATTTAGTGAGCTACGATATCCTTTTTAATTTATGGTTATGAATACTTTAAAGGTTTCGTTTTAAAACAAAAAGTGTTCTGTTACGCGGAGTAACACAAAACTTGAAACCAACAAAAATATGGGAAACAACGAAACATCTGGTAAGACAATATTTGTGGATCAAATTTATTGCGTTCCAAATTTTAAGTTCCATTTGACCTTTAGTAGTTTATTTTAATCTTAGTCGTAGAAGACAGAATATGGCGGAGTCAATGATTAGGTTTTGATCGCGTATTAGCAGATTCGAGTGGGGTAAACCCATATTCCGTTATTTTTTTCGTATTGAAACCTGACTTTTATACAACTATTCGTTTTCTTTCCTTCCTCTGTCTCCATATTATGGTTGTTTGGAAAAATGCACTCTATTTTATGAATATTATACCATGTTACATATTTTTTCATGAGTGATAGATGACTGCAATAAAAAATCCGATAAAAAATAAACACATAAAATGGTTAATAAGTATTCAATATTGAAATAATATTATTTTGCGCAAAGTAAAAGCTGGGGTTATATATGTGCCGTATTTTGGAGGTGCTTAGTGTGTAATTAGATTAGTTAATTGATGTGCAGTTCCTTCTTTTCTCAGTACAGATTTATTGTGTCACCTAGAAGTGCTGAATAATAAATCAATTATAAGTTTGAATTACTATTGATTATAAGTAGTTAAGTACACATTACTTATTTTATTGAGATCAACAAATATAATACATATACGTATTTACAGGTACCTATCACATATAGGTATGTATTTAATTTATCTATACTATTACATAAAGCTGAAGAGTTTGTTTGTTTGTTTGTTTGAACGCGCTAATCTCAGGAACTACCGGTCCAAACTGAAAAATTCTTTTTGCGTTGGATAGCCCTTTGTTCGTGTAGTGCCATAGGCTATATATCATCACGCTATACCCAATAGGAGCGGAGCAGTAATGGCTAATCTCAGGAACTACCGGTCCAAACTGAAAAATTCTTTTTGCGTTGGATAGCCCTTTGTTCGTGGAGTGCTGTAGGCTATATATCATCACGCTATACCCAATAAGAGCGGAGCAGTAATGGCTAATCTCAGGAACTACCGGTCCAAACTGAAAAAATCTTTTTGCGTTGGATAGCCTTTTGTTTGTGGAGTGCTATAGGCTATATATCATCACGCTATACCCAATAGGAGCGGAGCAGTAATGGCTAATCTCAGGAACTACCGGTCCAAACTGAAAAAATATTTTTGTGTTGAATAGTCCTTTGTTTGTGGAGTGCTCAAAGTTATATATCATCACGCTATAATCTATACTATTATATAAAGCTGATGAGTTTGTTTGTTTGTTTGAACGCGCTAATCTCAGGAACTACCGGTCCAAACTGAAAAATTCTTTTTTGTTGGATAGCCCTTTGTTCGTGGAGTGCTATAGGCTATATATCATCACGCTATACCCAATAGGAGCGGAACAGTAATGGCTAATCTCAGGAACTACCGGTCCAAACTGAAAAATTCTTTTTGCGTTTGATAGCCCTTTGTTCGTGGAGTGCTATAGGCTATATATCACCACGCTATACCCAATAGGAGTGGAGCAGTAATGGCTAATCTCAGGAACTACCCGTCCAAACCGAAAAAATATTTTTGTGTTGAATAGTCCTTTGTTTGTGGAGTGCTCGAAGTTATATATCATCACGCTATAACCAATAGAAGCGGAGCAGTAATGGCTAATCTCAGGAACTACCATTTTGAACTGAAAAATTCGTTTTGTGTTGGATAGCCCTTTATTTGTGGAGCGCTATAGGCCAATAGGAGCGGAGCAGTAATGAAACATGTTGCAAAAACGGGGAAAAATTATTAGTTTTGAGAGCTTCCATTGCGTGCGCTGCGTAAACGGTTAAAGTTATGCAACAATGATGTATGACGGGATTGTTCCTCTTAAAAAGTTCTAAAAATATATTATAAAACAAAGTCCCCGCTGCATCTGTCTGCCTGAACGTGTTAAACTCAAAACTACCCAAGGTATTAAGATGAAATTTGGTATGGAGACAGTTTGAGACCCTGGGCAACAACATAGGCTCCCGGAAAACTACTACATTTATAACGGAAAACTTTAGCCTGAAAAACTTTATAACGCGGGCGGAGCCGCGGGCAAAAGCTAGTCACTGATATTTGTATTATGTAGGAACAATGCGGCATAAAATTGACTATCATATTGAAATTTTGATAATTTTCTGCTTGGTCTAACAATTGACATGAATTTATTTTGATAGATTTCTGGCCTTTTATAAAATGTATTCCGTCTGTTTTCTTTATAATATAAGACATGTTCATAGAGCAATATTACACTATATTATACCGGTTAAAAAGAAATAAGTTAGAAGCAATTAACTAGAACGTTAAAATTGCGTATTTTAGATTAACAAAAAATATAAAATTCACCTTACTTTATTAATTTACGTTGTTATATATAATATAGTACATATACATGGATATATTTTTACTTATGCTAGATTTTTCACCATAATATTGTGATACAACATATATTCGGTACCGTCTCATGAACCATAATCTTACCACGACAAGTGAAAAACATAAACTCATAGTAAAATAAAAGAGATTTAAATAGTAGTCCTTCACGTTATTTGTGTTAAAATTAATTATGTCAATAATGCGCAACAGTACCAACACTATTTTAATTGTAAAAGGAAATTTCCAATCAGCCAACGTCTCGTCCACTGACCGCAAGATTTTATAAAAAGTTTCATTTTCATTTTATAAGAGAGTACCAAATATAAGATTGCTGAGAAAATCAGCTATGTTCAAAGTACACTGGGAGACGTATTTTTCATCACCTCATTAATATAGTGGCAGTGGAATCTTGGTATTGGATTCCAATCACATGTTACATATTTTTATAGATTTCTATTTAGGAAAAATATATGTCAATTGACGTTGGAATTAGACGCAGTAAAAGGCCGTTGATAGTACAGACAAACTCAGAGATTCAGGAAAATATTATTTAACTCTATGCAATACTTGAAGTAAATATAATAGTGTGATATTTTAGATTTTTAGCAACTTAAATATTGCTGCCTTGATATGGCGCCACATATCTAGTTAGTTCATAAAAGACTTCTTCAGACACGAAGATATGCGAACTCAAATTACTTGTCCTTAGTAATTTATTCCTACAATTTACGTATACGTTCTTCTAACAACGAACTTATGAGTGCAAAAATCCAAATAAATATGGAAAGATTATAAAATATCTGCTGTAGTAATATAGACAGGCATAGATCTAGAACACGCTACGAAAAAGAAATTATACGTTTTAGACATAGACTCAAAGATCTATGTAGAGTGACTGTCACTAAAATTGACACCAGTCAGCATTAATCAACAAAAGAACATAAACATTACTCTTTTTACCTCATATCCCTAAAAACTACATTTTATTAATAGTAATCATGTAGCGACTATAAAAAGGTAGGTATCTAAATATTAAAAATCTTTTTACATACATTATATGAATGTTATCGTCATTTGTATATGTTAATTTATTGTATAATCATAGTCTTCATTATAATAAGGACTCCCAGGCCCAGCAGTAGGATAATACGGGGTAGATACAGGGGTGATATCATATAATTATAATTAAGATAAGCTGTTTGCCACTTTACGTTGGTATTGTGAAAGAAATTTTACCACAAGTAGGAGCCAGTTTTTACGAACTACCGTGTTTAGGAAATTAAGCCGAACTTATGGGAATGTAGTATATCTTAGAATTTGCAGATCATGTCATCATATTATGTATATACTGTCGTAAATATATATATTAATATCCTCACAAAGCTTTCCTACACACTGGTAAGTCTACCAGTATATCGTAATAATTTTCAGACATAAAATGTAGCACATACACAGAATAATGTATAAATCTCAGAACTTCTAGAAGTTACCATGGATTATAACCAGATAAAAAAAATAGACGAAGAGTCTCTTCAACAATTGACGGAAGGCAGCGGACCAAGCGACAAGTGCATTTGCGGCCTGCTTTCTAACCAAGAAGACCAGGGAATCAAGGCATCCATTAAACGAGCATTATCTTCTTTTAAACAAGGAAAGAAGGAAAGAAATATCAAAGGGAATAGTGTTGTAATACCATTGTCTTCATTGGGAAAAGGAGGTAGAGGTATGAATCTATTTTTGCGGATCAGTATCTTTACGCTATTTTTTATTTTATGTCTGTTCTATATAATGAATGAGTTCCTCCTAGCCGAATTTGAGCCACGGCGGCCAATCTCAACGGAGATTAACCAGGTGCGCAGGATATATTATAGTGCACAAGTGTGTGCGCAATACACCGGTGAACTCTCTGTTCCGTCACTTTTATAGTTCGGTGAGACGGCAAACCGAAATGACCGGAGACAGATCAGGCGCAGGACCAACGGCTTTACATGCTTTCCGAGGCACGGGGGTATCACACCGCAACTTTCTGACTCCGAGCAGCGACTGAGTAACTTTTAAGACGGAAAAACCCAGTCACAATTATTTTGGGCCGACCTGGGATTCGAATCCAGGACCTCAGCGCGGTGGTCGTACTTGTATTGTGTACAATTACAACTACGCCACCGAGGCAGTCAAAAATTAAAATCCCTATTTTTATATTTTATACTAATTGATGTTGTTTAGTGGCACGTTATTCGACACCGACATATTTAAGCAAATTTTAGCGCTTAGGCTTAGGCTTTGGTATTATTTATGACTAGCTTTTGCCCGCGGCTCCGCCCGCGTTATAAAGTTTTTCAGGCTAAAGCTTTTCGTTATAAAAGTAGTGGTTTCCCGGGACCCTATGTTCTTCCCAGGGTCTCAAACTGACTCCATACCAAATTTCATCTTAATACGTTGGGTAGTTTTTGAGTTTAACACGTTCAGGCAGACAGATGCAGCGGGGGACTATGTTTTATAATATATTTTTTACAACTTTTTAAGAGGAACAATCCCGCAGACATCATTGTTGCATAACTTTAACCGTTTACGCAGCGCACGCAACGGAAGCTCTCAAAACTAATAAATTGTCCCCGTGTTTGCAACATGTTTCATTACTGCTCCGCTCCTATTGGTCATAGCGTGATGATATATAACTTAGAGCACTCCACAAACAAAGGACTATTCAACACAAAAATATTTTTTCAGTTCGAACCGGTAGTTCCTGAGATTAGCCATTACTGCTCCACTCCTATTGGTCATAGCGTGATGATATATAACTTAGAGCACTCCAAAAACAAAGGGCTATTCAACACAAAAAGATTTTTTCAGTTCGAACCGGTAGTTCCTGAGATTAGCCATTACTGCTCCACTCCTATTGGTCATAGCGTGATGATATATAACTTAGAGCACTCCAAAAACAAAGGGCTATTCAACACAAAACGAATTTTTCAGTTCGAACCGGTAGTTCCTGAGATTAACCATTACTGTTCCGCTCCTATTGGTCATAGCGTGATGATATATAACTTAGAGCACTCCAAAAACAAAGGGATATTCAACACAAAAAGATTTTTTCAGTTCGAACCGGTAGTTCCTGAGATTAGCCATTACTGCTCCGCTCCTATTGGGTATAGCGTGATGATATACTTATAGCATATAGCACTCTACGAACAAAGGGCTATCCAACGCAAAAATAATTTTTCAGTTTGGACCGGTAGTTCCTAAGATTAGCCATTACTGCTCCGCTCCTATTGGTCATAGCGTGATGATATATAACTTAGAGCACTCCAAAAACAAAGGGCTATTCAACACAAAAAGATTTTTTTAATTCGAACCGGTAGTTCCTAAGATTAGCCATTACTGCTCCGCTCCTATTGGGTATAGCGTGATGATATATAGCCTATAGCACTCCACGAACAAAGGGCTATCCAACGCAAAAATAATTTTTCAGTTTGGACCGGTAGTTCCTGAGATTAGCCATTACTGCTCCGCTCCTATTGGGTATAGCGTGATGATATATTTATAGCATATAGCACTCCACGAACAAAGGGCTATCCTACGCAAAAATATTTTTTCAGTTTGGACCGGTAGTTCCTAAGATTAGCCATTACTGCTCCGCTCCTTTTGGGTATAGCGTGATGATATATAGCCTATAGCACTCCACGAACAAAGGGCTATCCAACGCAAAAAGAATTTTTCAGTTTGGACCGGTAGTTCCTGAGATTAGCGCGTTCAAACAAACAAACAAACAAACGAACAAACACACAAACAAACAAACAAACAAACTCTTCAGCTTTATATAATAGTATAGATTCTTTAATATAATGTATTTCATTTTACCAATAAATTTTACGGGTTAATTACAGGACAAAAGTCTATTAAAGAAGTAGTGAAACGCAAGACCTCCTGTGGAAAATGCGGTTGTGATGATGAAAATATTGTGCTGAAACATTCCTATGCTAATATACGTATCACAACACCTGACGTGTCGTCGTTCTGTCCCTGTCCAAGCAGCTGTTTGCCAGGTATGAGCGACTCATTTATAGTTGTCTGATTTTGATTTTTAGGGTTACGTATCTCGAAATAAATCTTTTTAGGATCACTTTGTCTGTCTGTACGTCTGTTTGTCCAGACTCTTTTTCTCAGGAACACGTAGAGATTATGTTGGAATACTCGGGTGTACGATCTCTTTAGCTGCGAAAACGTCTTGTTACACAACACGATCAAAAGATATAATCGCTTATGTCGCATATTATGCGATTTCACAAAGGGATCAATAACTAAAGGGTACTTTCCGTGTACCTAGAAGCATGAAAATTAGCAAGAGTTAAATTCTTACAGAAAAAAATGTGAAAACCGTAAATATACTTTTACGGTTCCCGGTATCCCGTTTTTTATACCATATGCTTGTAAAGGAACAAATGCCTCTCACCTAATGTTCAAGGGCGTCGCCAAGGGGGGACAAGTAGGTGCAGCTGCTAGAGATTCTGAAAAAGTAGCTAAATGTAAAGCAACCAATGTCTTAAGTCTTTGACTTAACTTGCTCGATCGATCATTACCTTATGTCGAAACTCGAATGAATTCATCAATTCCATTCCTAATATTCCGTACGCTCAATTACGCTCTGCTCTATGTTAAAGCGGGAGAGGTGGAGTGGGGGAGGGACATGTGCTCTCGACTTTACCTACAATTCATACTTTTCTCATTCTCCATATAAATTTGCCCTCCCTGTGCCATCGGCTGGCGACGCTCTTGCTAATGTTAGTGATCAAATAAAAATATAGTTATACGCTCTAATGCTTGATTAATTAAATGAATTGTTTTGCAGACCGTGAGAAGTTCCAAAACAACATCAAAGTAACTATAGAGAGAGTTCAGATTCTAGACGTGGACTCCACAGACTCCGAGTTTAACCTTTATCAAGACAAAGATGACGAGGTGGTGAAGGAACCACCTATCGAAAGGAGATCCATATCCTCACTGATCGATGCTCAGTTTACAAAAGACTAGCAGAGACAGGCTAAAGTAAAAAGTATTTATTCCTAATCGTTTAATATGGATTTATTAGAACGGGTATCAAAATACATATGAATAATGAATCAAAATATTTTCTTTTCAGGTAATTGAACCTTGGGTACTCATCATGTTACGTGTGTGCTATAAAACTATGATTATGGTATTATGAGTGTTAAATAGCACTAGTAAGTGATTTATAAGGGGTAAATACAATTACTATATTCTAAGAGTAATATCGGCAACAAAAAGAACCGCAACTATTGTCATAATATATTGCTGATATTAAAGTTTAACATAAATCGTTCGAACATTGTTATTTTTAGAATTCGTATATTATTTTTTATAGCTTTTACCAGCGGCTTCGCACACGTGAAAATGTGTTTCCCGCGATAAAAAGTGGCCTAAAGCACTTAGAAGTAATGTAGCTTCCTATAAGTGAAAAAAAAACAAATCCGTTTAGTATATAGATTTAAAAGTTTAAATATCTAGGTATCTAATTAGGTACATGCAAGGAAGATACACTTTTTTACATATCTTTCCTCCTTTTCGCGGAACCCAAATATGCGACTAGATGAACGTCACGAAACTAATAGCTTCCAGCTATAACATAATGGGCAGGACCATTCACTAAATGATCGGGTAATGCGCTAACAGTGTTTACTCGCGAAACTCCCTCGATAACCCTTTGATTTTATGGAAGAATATACTTAGAAAGAACACTTCAATGGTGTATGTACTGCTAGCCAACTTTAACTATGTGAAGATATAGTTGAGTACCTACCTACAACTTGAACGAACAAAAGCAACCACATGTGTTAAACCTACATGCATAGCCTCACGCCTTTTTCCTTTTTCAGGGGTAAGCAGAGGTGTATTTCATGTTGATATAAAAAAGTAAAAGTCAAGATATTTTTGTACCATACGTAGATATAAAATAACTTACTTTGTATAAGCGAAAACTTATGAAGGTTGTTATTTACGCGAGCGACACCTAGCAAGTAAAAAACAACAAATTTCATGTTATGAGCCTATATTTTTGCGACTATAAGGTGGTAAAATAAGTGCACTCATAGATTAGTATGATAGTGAGTGCACACCAAAGAACATTACATTCATTGATATGCATACTACGGAAAGTGCACACTGCACACTATCATCATAGCAGGCACTAATTCCATACACGTAAAACTAGCATGTTTTTTATATCGAAATACTCAATAATTTTATCTATTGAGTATTTCGATATAAAAAAAATAACCATTCCCTGTCGTCATTTTGTACTTTCATGTTAATATGGCGTGAGCTTGAGTATGTCTAACTAAAGTGTGATACTGTCGCTGCAACGAATTCTCTTAAAGTAGTAGTAGTGGAAGTAGGTGTAAAATTAAAATTACTTTTTACTGATACTTATTTTGTTCGAAACTATCTATTTTTTATTTTATATCTACGGTTCAAGTTACTTATTGTAGAATTTTCTTTTCAAGAAGATGATGAGACGCAAAAATTATTCGAAAAAGGCGTACTTATATTCCTATAGTGCAAGTTTACTCTGTAATTTGTACAAAATTTCATCAAAATCTGTTAAGTGGCGTAGTCATGAACTCGTAACAGACACAAAGATACTTTTACAGGAGGTCGTTAGGAGCTGGCCGCTTCTAATAAGTCGGTCCGGAAATCTTTAGGCGAGACCCATGTTCAGCAGAGATCCTGCGGCTAATTATGATGATGAATACTTCGTATAATCTATAGCCCATACTATACCGCTTGGCTATTTAAATGCATCCTTACATTTATAGGCAATAAAAGTACCTATAACCAATTTGGTAGAGCAACCGGTATGAACTATTTCAACATGAAGGGTTGGTTTGCTAAGGGTCCAGGCAGTATCGCAGTCTTGAGGACACCGACAAAACGTGGCTTGCTGTTGCGTTTCGTACGGTGAGTGCGAAGACTTGTGGGTGCCACACACGCTAACCGCTTTCCTTATATATTCCTCCCCATGTTGTGACAACACATCGATGATTTTTCGGGATTGGGGCCGGTTAGGTTAGTTAGTAGCAATAGGAGCTTGTTAACATATCAGTGTTAAGAATTTTATACACTAGATTATCTCCTCGAGGGGGGATTCCTTTTTAACGAATTAAAATTGTATAATAACTACAATACAATCGAACTCCATTTAGATTTTTTGTGACGAAAAAATAAAACATAAGGTTATAAAGAAATATTTTATTTATAAAAATATAAAAAAGGTATACATTATTTTGATTCTTAATTATAAAGACAATGTAATTTTTTTTAAGATATTAATATATTTCCGAATTCTTGACGACTTCAGCTTTAGTCTAGAGCCAGGGTTGCCACCCGTAGCGCGTCACCGACAGGATCCGCGGGTCCGTGCATTGACGGAGGAGGCATGACACCTGAAATAAGGCAGTTTGTTGCTAAACATATAGATAAATACATTTATAAGAACCAAATTAATTTGGCAAGTGTCGCCATATAATCGAATAAAAGAAACTACAAAAGTAGTAAAAATTATACTAACTACAAGTTACCAATAAGATCAATTAAAGCATGAGTATAAAACCAAACTGCTACGTTAAGGTTAATACATTTTTTTCGGTAACTAAACAGTGCAGAAGTAAAATATTAATAATCATGGATATTTCGGCCTTTAAAATTTAATATGACGAAATTTTAAAGGCAGAAATATCCATGATTATTAATTATTTTTACATTTTTCTTCAACTGCGAGAACTAATCACTAACTAGACGTGAATTTAAATTCTTTACTTGCCAATACTTGTTTAGTTACCCAGATTAAAGCCGAAACAAAATGTATGAAAATGGACCTTGAGGTATCGCCTTAACATTATTTGGTGCAAGTTTCTGCATCCCTAAATGGGATACGAACTAAATTGTTGCTTTATAGTAGCCGACTAAATACTGATAACACAGCGCCTACAAATAAAAACAATAATGAAAGCAGACCTTAAGAATAACACTTCGCGCCGATTTCACTACTTATTTATTAGTCCTTGATAGTTTATATTTTATCTTAAAATTAAAATAATTTTCTTAGTCTAACTAAGGCTGCAGTCTTCGAAACGTCGAGAGGAAACTAAAATATTTAAACCGCGATAAAATCCGAAAAATAGTTTAATTTTAAGGCCTAACATTCGCGTAAACATAAGAAATCATTATATTTTATTCACCAGATAAACTACAACTTTTGGATTCACCAGTTTCTAATGGGGGATAAAGTCCCTAATAACTTATCAGTCGAAGGTGGCTGTTAAAGATATATCTAGAAGAGAAAAAACTCAATCTCTTATTTAATATTTACGTACCCGCTATTCAGTGCGTTACTGTTTCATTTTAAAATAGCATAAATTACCGTGACGATCTAGGCCCTTATTCTGTATGATAGTGTAAACGCGTAACGCGGCCGTGTCATGTTATCTTCGAGAAATGTGCGTGGAATGGTATTCTGTAAGCCAAATTTCTATAGTCCTAAACATGATGCGTTGTGTTAAGTGCTTGTTACGCACTGTCAAAATAACGTGCGGGATAGAGAATAAGGCCCCTGATTCTGATCTAGAGGAACTTTAAGGCGAATCAAAAATATATCAGGAATACTTATTCGTTAGATAACGTTATACTTTGGATAGTTATCCGAAATTTTATCAGGTACCGGTGAAACTGGCCCTTAACGTCTTACTTCTAAACACAAAACACCAAAAAAAATGGTAGCTCTCGTATGTGAGATTCTGGCTGAATTCGTGCCCTCGTGTAAAAAAAAGGATTTTATCGTCCGGTAATAGTACCTGCTCCTCCACAGTGTACTGTTCGTCTTCTCGATCCTTGTAGTCGTCGAACACCTCGTCGAGCAGCTCTATGTACTTTGTAAAGTGTTTGCCGCCTTGCTCCCTCAGCGCCATCTTAGTCACGTGGTGTGGGAGGTACTTGCCGTTCAGAAAACCTTCCACGTATTTTAACTGCATATAAAATATGTTTTTAGTGTAAATTACATGTGACATGCTTTGTCTAGTGGTTGTTTAGGGTTTGTGTCATGGTGATTAGCTGAATTTGACTCGCCGGTCGTAGAATACAACTTGTAACGAGCGCTCGACAGTGAAGATATTGTTACCTCACGTGTAACTCGCGTGTAGTACGAACGTGTGGCTCATGTAAACTCGATTAAACATACTTACACACACATGCATGCACGCACGCATGCACGCACACACGCATACACGTACACAACACTCCCGGAATAAAGGGAGGAAAATTTTAGATTGCTTGGTCCCAGGTTTTGAGCTGACCGTCGATTAGTAATCAATGAATGATCCAGCGAGTTAAGAGTTCTTATTACCTATGTAAATGAATATACCTATAAGTGAGAAATTGAAAATTACGATTAACTAGGGGTAGCTCGCGGCTTCGCCACCTCGAAAAACCTATCCTATAAAATAATCTGAATAACTAAAGCAATTCATAGCGCAATTCGAATAACTCCAGCGTCATGTATTTAAGGGATCGCACTAATTATTTAAATATATCTCATAAGAGCTTGATAATAGGATAAAAAGTATCCTATATTTTCATCCAGTACATAGTCTATCTGTGGACCAAATTTCATCCAAAATCGTCCAGCTGTTTTTGAATTTACTTGCTGTTTTTGAATCCAAACAAAATCACAAAAAAAAGGAAGTAACAACATTGGTACGATAAGATTATTATATTATGAAGATATACCTTCTGAATAACTTTCTCTTCCGTCCAGGTGAAGGCGAATTTGATGACTTCGATGTTAATAGTAGCAGAGTCTCTCAGCTCCGACAGTTGTTGTTGCAAGCGGCTCTCCAGAACTAGAGTGAAAGCACACATAGATTTTGAGAGATATGAGATCTATTTATTGCAATGCATTTTGAATAGTTTTACGATTATTAAACACAGTGGCGTAGCTTGCTATAGAGAGCCTCAAATCAAATTTTTGGAGTCCCTTCAGGACAGTGCGAACTTTTAGGCGCTCGCTTAGTTTAATGTATGTATGGTTTAAAAAGGCTTCTAAGCTCAGGGGTCACGTATTATTGATAAGGCTGATAAAGCAGTAACTACAACCCAGAATAAACATGGAACGTCAACGATTGCAAAAGCCATGATGATGATACATGATAACAAGATGAAATTACGGAATAGTCATCGTAATGATAATTGAAGTCAAACGTATAGTATAAGTAGGTGTATGGTGTGTGATGTGTATGGTGCATATGATGTATATGGTGCATATGATGTATATGGTGCATATGATGTATATGGTGCATATGATGTGTATGGTGCATATGATGTGTATGGTACATATGATGTATATGGTGCATATGATGTGTATGGTACATATGATGTATATGGTGCATATGATGTGTATGGTGCATATGATGTGTATGGTGCATATGATGTATATGGTGTATGTGAGTGCGTACGGCGTGCGTCGAGCGCGGCGAGCACGGTGCGCGTGAGGCGCGCGGGCGGCAGCTCGGCGGCGCCGTGGCGCAGCGCGTCGGCCCAGTCCACGCACGCCACGCCGCCCGCCGCGCCCACCAGCACGTTCTGCGTGTGCCGGTCGCCCACGCCTGCGCACAACACGCCACATCGCACGATCATATACATTAATTACTCTAATTACATTATATTCATTCATATCGTGTAAAAATACAATAATACATTTTGGAAACGGGAGATGTATATAAGCTTAAAATAATTGCATTCAGTCATAGGGTTCGATTTTTATTCACCTTTACGGAAAGTCATTGATTGGCGCTGTTTCGAAATAATCTAGGTTTATTATTTATTAAATCCATCCAAAGATTTCTTTAATAAGTTCAACATACCAAACAGCCAGCAGAGTAAAGTGGTGGAAGCCACTGTTTCTAAAAATCTCGCCTTCTTACGAACGAAGTCTTCTAAGCTCGATGACCGCTTTTCTAGAGATTTTCTAAAACCAATACAAACCAATCACTTGATTAACCTTGAGCACATACAACGAATATACATCAGAAATTTTAATTGTACGATTAGCTCTGATTACCTATTACAATTTATGAATCGATTAATTAATATAAAAATATTTTCTATCAAATATTTCACTAGAATCTGTCCATTGTGTTGGAAAATTTCGTCCTTTTATGACGTGTCCATTGATTGATTGATTGATAGTCGGCACATTGTGTAGGTCATGATTGTGGTGTGTGATGTATGATGTGTATGGTGTGACCTGAGCGCATGCGCGGGTGCGGCGTCGCATCTTGCGTGGAAGGCGTGCAGCGCCGCCGCCGCCGGCCGCAGGATTAGCTCCTCGTCGTCTCGAGGGACATTCACTGCCAAACAATTATGGAATATAATTACAAATTTATTGACGCCACATCCTCTTCAAGTGACATGTGATGTCAATGACCTACTTAACTTATAACAGCAAGCGTCCCTTGTACCGCCGGAGACGCAAACAACACTCAGTTATCACATATATTTGGAATAATGTTGTTATTTTTACATTATATTCGGACGATTTAGTAATATTTGCATTTATTGATGATTAGGAAATACTACTGATAAAATCATGATAATTAGGAGACACTCACTTTGAGACAAGTCACAAGACTCTGCGATCAAACTGTCCAATTGGATGTGATCTTCTAAGTATTCTATTAGAGCACAGTCTTCACTAAGTGGCTTCACCTAGAAAAATCAGTTAAGTATTAATATGGAGCGGCGATAGCCTAGTTGGATGTGGAACGGACTGCCGAGACGAATGTCCGCAGGTTCAAATCCCAAGGGCACACACCTCTGACTTTTCTAAAAAATCATGTGTGTATTCTTTGTGAATTTATCGTTCGCTTTAACGGTGAAGGAAAACATCGTGAGGAAACCTGCACATCTGAGAAGTTCTCTGTAGGAATTTCGAAGGTGTGTGAAGTCTACCAATCCGCACTAGGCCAGCGTGGTGGACTAAGGCCTAATTCCCTCTCAGTAGTAGAGGAGGCCCGTGCTCAGCAGTGGGCAAGTATATAATACAGGGCTGATATTATTATTATTATTATATTAATATTTATTATTAAGAGTAACCAACAACTGACTATCTATATGTGTGAATGTATGTTTCCTTTACTCTTTAACACGGCTGCAGCGATTTTAATGAAATTTTTAGATAATCTTCATATTAGCCCAGCCTATGGTACTCCTGTATGTTTGGTAGTAATCGGATCTTCTGAAGTCATCTGGTTATAGATTATAATTAGTGCCACCCGCTTGTAACCGGGGCCGGTCGTAAGTTTAATAATACAAGAATGTTCTGTACGAGTGCAGTGTATGTGTGTGTGTGTGTGTGTAGCGGTAGTGACCATGTAGGTGGCGAGGCCGGGCAGCAGCGCCTCGGCGGCGTGCAGCACGGCGGCGTCGAGGCGCGGGCGGTCGCCGCGCTTGTGCAGGAAGCGCCGCCGCGAGCCGTCGCTCAGCGCCGCCGCCACCACGCACGGCCGCCGCACCGACTGCGTCATCACGCACACCTGCCGCGCACCATATTACTAATTGTCATACTCATTACATACCGTGCTATTTTATTTACAATTCTGTAATTATTATAAAATTGTGCTCCACAGATATACGCCTTTTTATTATGAAGTTGAATTATTTAATATGATCAGTTTATCTTTTCTTTACTTTCATCTTTTTGCCAGATTTTTTATTATTAACATACCGTAATAAGTAATATACAACAAATCTAATTTTGTGTTGGAATTTAATAAGTAACTGATTTTGAAAAAAAAAAACTACACGAATTGAAAATTGTTTCTTTTTTGGAAGTCGTTTTGCGCGAACCTGTTCGTCGAAGCTGACGACGCTGAGCCCCTTGGGCAGGTCGAGCAGCTCGGCCAGGTCGGGGTCGTGGCGCACGTCGCGCGCGGCGAGTGCGGGGCACAGCTGCGACAGGCGCAGCGTCTTCTGCGGCGGACGCTGCAGAAGACCCTCCAACTCTTTCAGTATCTTCAACTTTTTATTATTATCCATTGCATCTACAGATAATAACTGGTTATTTCACTCATTATATTAATATCACAAATGTGTATATATTTGATTTTGCAACTTGTGGTAGGTAGTTAGCCGGTTAGGGCGACCCATTTATTCTACAGTATTTGTCTGTATCAAGATAATATATTTAGGCAACAAAATTTAGTGGTAGCAATTTCGTCGAACATTACATAAAATCAAAAACGCGTAATAGTTGTCTGCAAGTCCTATTATTATTAACTCACCGTAATGTTTGATTTCGTACAGGGTTTTCTTGTACTTGCCCAGGCGCAGGAAATCCGTACCCAAGTATGGATTCTCAAACAACTTCTCACTCATTATCGTGAATGTTTTGTCCCACAGCGCAGAATCTGCAAAGATTATATTTTTAAAACTTTCATTTGTCTGTAACGAAAGCAAGAAATGGTTAGGTTAGGTTAGCGAAACGTACTAAACACTAATTAGCGACCATATTTTTTTTGAATATAAGTATAATTTGTAAAAGTGAAACTAACAAATAAATTATGTTTGTGTAGAAAAAGTATTAGTTTGAACATGTAATGACCATTTTGCAGCAGAGCGTGCGCGAGCTCCCTGCAGTAGGAGGCGAGCGTGTGGTGCGGGTCGCACAGCAGCTGCAGGCAGCGCCGGAACATGTCCGCCCTCCCCGCGCGCCCCGCCGCCCCCGCACGCCCCGCCCACCGCGCCGGCCCCGCCCACTGCAGCGCCGCGCACTTTGCGAACGGCTGCAGTCGCGGCAGCGCGCACTCCAACTGCACAACAAATACCGCATGCGGCTTTCAGTAAACACATACTACAGGCTTGTCTGGTTCAAGCAACGGTTTACCCTCGTACCGTACGATGAATCGTAGTTTAATTGCTGACGCCAACAAACTCCGCGTGTTGTCGTGGTGCATACATTCTAATAGCGAAAAAATTTAACTCAACTGTTTTTGTAATGCATTTTATTTTAAAGTCACGCATTTTGGGAACCGTTATTGATACCTGGTGTACATAAATATGTTGTACAATGTATGTAAATGTGTTGTTACTTAAAATATACCCAAATTATTTGGCAAAGGCACTAGTTCAAAACTGTGCGAGCGACTTTAAGGCATGTGATTACGAGACAAAATAATTACGAAAACGTACACATACAGAAATATCGCGAATAGACAATTTGCTATGTGAAAAATTTTAAATGATCACCGTGGCGAGTAGATCGTCGGCCACGTCATGTGTGTGGCGACAGGCAGCGGTCCCGGCGCAACAGCGCGCCGAGCAGCGTGCCGAGCGCCGCGCCCGCGCCGTCCTGCGCCGCGCACTGCACCGCGCGCCGCACCACGCGCGACATGCCGCGCAACAACGAGTTGTGATATTCTACGTCTGAAACATTTTATACATGTTTTTTTCATAGTAAGAATTCGGCAACCTATTTCGGGAAATTGTCTTTGTATTATCGACTGATAAGGAAGAGAATGGGTATAGAACAGCACAAGCGTATAAGGCCCACTTCCATTATGACGGCGTGAAGACGTCTCTATTAAGTGAAGTTGTATGTCAATAAATATTGACATACAACTTGATTTAATATTGCTATTGAAAAGCCATTCCAAATAACTTGAGGTTATTATTTGAACCTAAAACAAGCATTCACAAACAATTATAATAATGAAATTATACCATCGTTCTCAGTCCACAGCTCGAGGTAACAAGTCATCGCGAGGTGTAGCGTGTCATGCACTATTTTTTTACTTCCAGCATATAATTCTTCATCCCTGGAACATTGCTCGTTCATTTTCTCAAGTGCTTCATCCACACTGCGCTCCGAAAACTCTAATGAAAGACAAATGTTATTCATTATTATAACTCAAGCGAGCTTCACCTGTGCCAATCTCTATAGAATGTTTAATAAAAAATCTCCACGCCCCTAACAATCATATATGTGTAAAAGTTGGAAACATTTTCCGGAATAATATTTTAATGTGAACTTCTCTGTCAAATTTTATAATGTGTGATTGTATTTCAAATTGCACTTAGAACAAAATATAAGGTTCATTGTAATAATTCATACATATTTTTGAAACAGTTAATACCTACTACATGTATTTTTAACTGTTCGATCGAAAAGCGTGTGGATATTGTTGATTGAGATAAGTCTAGTTTACAAGTCCAAAAATAAAAACATTAATATCAGTCAGAGCTGGAATTTTGTCGTTGCTAGAATACAGAGGACCCAAACATTTTTTTTTTCATAAACCAAATTCAAAATTTTGCTGTTTCCAGTGAACCGCAGTGCAGTGCAGCTAAATTTTACCATATTCAGCAGAATATGCAAGTTTTTACATATAACAGTCGTTAAGCATCTTAAAATATTATCTGCCTACATTGATAGGTGAAGTCAAGTGCCCATTTTAGTTCTTTACTATCAAATCCAGAAAATTCGTGAACCCCCATTTTGTGGTTACGCCAACGTAGAGTCGCAGTTTAGTTTCCCGTGGACCCCTGGGGGCCACCTGGACCACTTTGAGACCAATGCTATAAATGATAGGCACTGCGTACTCACTGTTGATATCGCGTCGCAGCTGCAGCGTGAGGTGGTTCAAGCGCAGCAGCACGGCCGGCTCGCTGCGCGGGAACTTCGGCACGAACGTCACTGCACGCCACAATTATTAATTACTATTAATTAATTAACAATTAATAATAATACTAATAATTAACAATTAATACACGCATTACTCTTAACCTACTGCCATAATAAATATACTTTATTATAATTAGCCATTTCACTTTGGATCCAAAGGTAACTGTTGGCATCGTTTATTTCAACGGTTATAGATCACTATTATGCGAACATTATAATATCAGTCGAACGGGCATCATGATGATACATCAGTTTATCATCAGTCGAGCATATGATGATACATCAGTTTATCATCAGTCGAGCGGTTTCCTCGGTCCATAAACTCCTTTGTTTTGGATCTTACCAGCTTGTTCCAATATTTTAGCTAGTTGTGCGGTGTCACGCTGTTCCAGAGCTTGTGTCCTCAGTGCGAGGAGTCTCTGCAGGAACCACGGCAGCGTATCCAATTCGCTTAAGTTTCTGAGAGAATCAGATGTTACCTCTTATACAACAACAGCATTATATACTTATAAAAATGGATCACTTATAAAAGACGAGCGAAAGCTGACTACGGATTGGGTAAATACTATGTTATAAAGGAACTGTAAGGTGTATTCACTGCAAAGACTTTAATTTACGATATTGATCATTGTTAAAATAATTACTTTTCAGAACTTATAATCTACTTAGAATACCCGTGTATGTATGGCGTAACTATACACAGTGACTTAATCACCAAAAAATGTGTGTGGAGTGGTACTCACGGCACGTTCCGGGCGATGCAGCGCAGCGCGGGCGCGGCGAGGCGCGCGGCGGCGGCGCGTGCGCACCAGCGCAGCTCCAGCGCGCGACACCGCGCCGCCAGCGCCTCGCCCTTCCCCTGCGACACGAACCGCGACCTGCACGCCACATACATACACACTCAAAGTCTTTTAACGAGCGCAGTTGCCTCAGGACTCTTCTGAAACACTTTTAGGTGCCTTTCTTACCTTAACATGAGCCTGGCGGCCCACTCGGCGAGACACTCGTTGCGCGGCAGGTCGCGCTCTCCACGGTATAGGCTTGACAGGTTATCTGAACTCTGCCACTGGATCGCTTCAGTCACCTGATATTACATATTTAAATTCTTATTACTATGCCACTAACGATTGATTTTAAATACCAGATATAATTTATACATGACAATAATACCAGTTCTGTTATACTGCTCCAGTACTTGCCACGGGCCTTCACTACTACGGAGAAGATTTAGCGTTTAGTCCATCACGCTAGCCCAGTGCGGGTTAGCAGATTTCACAAACCCCAGAAATTCTTATACAAAAGATACGTACGAGTACCCACGATGTTTTCCATCACAGTTAAAGCGAGCGTCGATCGATGAAGATACATACATACCTTCAAAACTTTATCTTTACAACTGTACAACACCAAACGTATGGTTAACCGCACGCGATTTTCACTATATATCGTAATTATTTTAAGTTCAGGTAGTTCTATATTTGAATAGAAGTATCTCCCAGAGCCCATGTGAAATAGGGAGGTGATTACAGATTGCTTAAGCTGTACTCACGGCGGACACTTCGAACTGTCTCGTCGGCTCGCGCTGCAGCTCGCGCAGCCAGTGCATGCTCCGCAGCTCGTCCGCGCCGCTACTCGCGGACAACATCATGCCGAACCAACTGTCGCCATCTGCGGTACATTTACGTCAATGAAGCCTTTCTGCGCATGGTATAGGCGTGAATATAGACAGACGTTATGATTCGAACTTTACCTAACTATGATATCCAATGACGTTTTACAAATAGACGCGTCATAGATTAACAAAATTGTACATAACATAACAGCGCAGTATTTACTTTAGACACATAGTTGTACAAACTTAGCAGCTCGCATTTATACGACCCGAGTGGGCCGAGCGGGCACGAGCGGGCCCGAGCGTCGACCGCCCCGTCGCCATGACAGTCGATTAAAATTTATTCATTTAATTTATTTAATTTATTAGTTAAAAAATAAGTTAGATAGTGAATACTTATTACTAACATATGAAATAAAACGTTTTTTTCTTTCACAGTTGGAGTACAATTAGTACATCGTCTAAAAATGACAGGAAGGCATTTTATTTATAAAAATACAAAAAGTTAGTAAGCCGCGACAGTGGTTGGATGTTGACTAAGTGAATGTCGGGCAATTACCTTGCTTTCGTCTCGCCAGTATTGAGCTTGGACAACGTATCTATGTAATAAATACATCTTAGATGATATCTATCAACCTCACTGGCGTAGATCAAACATACATAAATATATCACGGCTTATCTTGGCATGACCAGTTAGGAAACATGATAGAGATCAGTGGTTTCTAACCTTTTCAATATTGTTACTCCAGTAATTTACGTGGAAAACTAATTTTACCCCACCTTCAAAATGTTATAAAAAAAATACAAGCAAATACAAACATCCTTATTAATCATAAATTGCACAACAGCCTTACAATTTTAACGTCAGCTGTTACTTTTTTTATTTTATGATCCTATAATTAGGTTCTTTGTTACCCCCCTTAAAATAGCTTATTTACCCCCAGGATATAAATGGAATATTCGCCTGGCCATAAATTTATTTAAAAACTAAACTGTAACGTCAATCTATGAATTTCGAAAATGGTCGCGTTACTACAATACAAGCTAGAAGTATAAAATGAAAACAGCACTCGCCTGCGTTGTACTGCTTTATCGCTGACTCGAATGTTTGTTCGTCGGTCCAGAGCGGAGGCAGACTTCTCTCTATGCGTCGCTTTTCTTGCAATGTTAAGTTTTCCCAGTTCGATAATTTACCAAAAGAAGTTACAAGATCTGAGAAAGCAATACAGTAAGTTTACAAGAAATAACGTATTTTGCCACACCATACATAGCAACAATATTTGAACACTTGTTTGAACACATGCGCAGAACGGGTATTGCGTATTGGTGCCAAGTTTGTTTAAATATTTGCGTATTTGCCATTCACTATCGGTTTTTCCACACCAAAACACACATCGCACATGAACATCAATGCGTTCAAAGTTCAAAATGTTTGCGCAGCCTGCCACATCTGCGCAAAGTTCAGTTGTTTCTCAATCACCGAGGGGAACGGACGTTTATTTTCATTCGCGAGATGGACTGGAGCCACGAACGGGTACTTGAATTTATTGAGTTGCTTGAAGGAGAACCGTGTATATGGAACCCTAAAAGTGAAAGTCATAAAAATAGAAATTTGGTCAATGACGCCTGGACGAGAATAATAAGTAAATTGACAGTACCTTGCTCCATAGAAGAATTAAAAAAGAAAAGAAATACGTTGTTGACGCAATACAGGGAATGTTTGAAAAAAATAAAGGAGTCGACGAAAACAGGATCTGGTGCTGACGAAATTTACAGACCATCTTGGTTTGCATTCGATGCAATTCATAATTTTATGGGTAGTGTATACGATTATCGTCTGACAATATCAACCGGAACTCAGGTAATTAAAAAATATATATTTACTTATATTAATAACTGTGATCGGTCTCTCGTATGTGAGGGTCATTCTGCGTAGCTATCATTGCACATTGCAATGTTTATTTTTGCCGCCAAGCAGCAGTTTGCATTCTCTGTGGTGTCTTAGTTAGGACATATTAGCCAGTATAACTACTGGGCACCATGGAACTAACATTTTATGACTCAGGATGAGGAGAGCAGTGGAATGCCATGCAGTGCTTTGTAATTCAAAGATCTGAATAGTGTTACTCTGTTTATAAGCGGTCCTATCGATTACTATCAGGCGAGCGGCATGCTCGTTTCGTAAGACAATTAAATAAAAAAATTGAGGTATATCATTTTTTACCGATTATTTTATAAATTTATTAGTTTACTAGCTTTTGCCCGCGGCTCCACCCGCGTTATAAAGTTTTTCGGGCTAAAGTTTTCCGTTATAAAAGTCACGCTATATATTTTCCCGGGAGCCTATGTTCTTCCCAGGGTCTCAAACTGTCTCCATACCAAATTTTATTCTAATACGTTGGGTAATTTTTGAGTTTAACACGTTCGGGCAGACTGATGCAGCGGGGGACTTTGTTTTATGATATATTTTTGTAGAACTTTTTAAGAGGAACAGTATCCCGTCATACATTATTGTTGCATATCTTTAACCGTTTACGCAGCGCACGCAACAGAAGCTCTCAAAACTAATAAATTGTCCCCGTTTTTGCATCATGTTTCATCACTGCTCCGCTCCTATTGGTCATAGCGTAACGATATATAACCTATAGCACTCCAGGAACAAAGGGCTATCCAACACAAAAATATTTTTTCAGTTCGAACCGGTAGTTCCTAAGATTAGCGATTACTGCTCCGCTCCTATTGGGCATAGCGTGATGATATATATAGCCTATAGCATTCCAGGAACAAAGGGCTATCCAACACAAAAAGAATTATTCAGTTCAAACTCCTAGTTTCTGAAATTAGCCATTACTCCTCTGCTCCTATTGGTCATAGCGTGATGATATATAGCCTATAGCACTTCACGAACAAAGGGCTATCAAATACAAAATGATTTTTTTAGTTCGAACCGGTAGTTCCTGAGATTAGCCATTACTGCTCCGCTCCTATTGGGTATAGCGTGATGATATATAGCCTATAGCACTCCACGAACATAGGGCTATCCAACGCAAAAAGAATTTTTCAGTTTGGACCGGTAGTTCCTGAGATTAGCGCGTTCAAACAAACAAACAAACAAACTCTTCAGCTTTATATAATAGTATAGATTTAATTATGTATTAGGTATCTACTATTATATAAAGCTGAAGAGTTTGTTTGCTTGAACGCGCTAATCTCAGGAACTATCGGTTCGAATTGAAAAATTCTTTTTGTGTTGGATAGCCCTTTGTTCCTGGAGTGCTATAGACTATATATTATCACGCTAGGACCAATAGGAGCGGAGCAGTAATGAAACATGTTGCAAAAACGGGGAAAATTTTGTAGTTTTGAGAGCTTCCGTGCGTGCGCTGCGTAAACGGTTAAAGTTATGCAACAATAATGTACGACGGGATTGTTCCTCTTAAAAAGTTCTACAAAAATATATTATTAAACAAAGTCCCCCGCTGCATCTGTCTACCTGAACGTGTTAAACTCGAAAACTACCCAACGTATTAAGATGAAATTTGGTATGGAGACAGTTTGAGACCCTGGGAAGAACATAGGCTCCCGGGAAAATATATAGCGTGACTTTCATAACGGAAAACTTTAGCCCGAAAAACTTTATAACGCGGGCGGAGCCGCGAGCAAAAGCTAGTATTTTATACACGGTTATTTTTAGTTTTCTCCCGACGTTTTTAAGACCACTAAGGCTGCAAAGTCTTACTTGTCTTCATTTTAATGTCTAACATTCGCGTAAACATAACAAATCATTATGGGGCATTAGTATTTTTGCCTAGTAGTGGACGGGAGTTCGGTAGATTTTACGTATTTTCATTCATTTTTTCCCATAATATACTATTTCAAAACCCCACCATCACTCATTCTACCTTGTGATCCAACATCGGCGAACATACAGCGATAATCTGCGTCCACTTAAGCTAGAAGGACAATACTGAAACTATTTTTGTAGTTGTAAACGTCAGATCCACTGTGCGTAGGTGACATAACATGTTTACTATCTAATGCTCCTACAGTGTGGAAATAACTGATAACCAGCTGCTTTTCTTAACAAATTATTTAAAGATATTGGTAACTGAAACAAATTATATAATTATTGTAATTATATATTTTTAACACCAGTTATACATTTTCAGGAAAGTACAGACAAAAGTTCGCACTCGAATGTGTATTTAGTGGAGCAAAATTTAGAAAATGAAGCGCTTTTGCTTATTAAAAACAGATGCAAAGAAAAAGATAAAGAACCGGACGACTGTGATTTATATGGCCAACTACTCGCACAAAAATTAAAAACCTTAAGTGTGGACGACAGACTCATTTTAATGAACCATGTTGATAATATTGTATTTAAATATATTACGGAGGTTCGAAGAAGAAGCAGTTCAGTGAGAACTGAAAACATGCCATCTAAAAATCAAACTCAGCTTTTAGGTGAACATCAACTTGATACGCCGGGGCCATCGGCGTTGGCACAACCATTCAAAACATCAACACCATTTGAAACGGAGACCCAAACATCATTTAACGATAATGCTCATAACAGCACCATGCAAATTCATCTAGCAGAACCTCATCTGCCAACGAAATCATCAGCTAATTCAATATGTGTGCCAAAGAAAAACATTAAGTATTATGTTGCTAGTTCTTCAAAAAATAAATATAAAAGAGCAAAAATTATTGTTAATAAGAAAATCAACATCCCGTCTCAACAAACACTTATAAATCCAAGAAAAAATAATATTAAAGTACAAGAAGCAAATGCCATATGTGATGATAATGATGGTGATTTAAATGCCAATAATGACTGATTCCAGCACTGTATGTAAATGGTAATTAAATGATAATCTTTTATAGAAACTGTTTTTAACTTACCTTTAATTTTTCCTTAAGAACTTCCATCAGAGCTTTACAAACTTCATACACCATAATAGAGATTAATTGATGAGAAATGAATAGATATTGTAGACTCGTATAATTATTGCCAGTTGCCAAAAACCTTAATGTCAATGCTAGTCACACTTTCGAAAGTACATCGATTCTCCAATTTGTGTCTGATTTTGAAATCAGTGGAGACATTTTTTATAATATTTCGAAGTGTTCGCAGGACATTCTTCAGAAATTGTAAGTAAATTTTATAATAAAATTAGATTTTTTTATTGCACTTGAATGATGAGTCGATCACGCCGTTCGTTTGATCGTAAGCGATACGACCGCTTATAAACAGTGGCAAATCCATCCAGAACTTTTTGGCACTCCACTGCGCTAGTTATCTCGAGAAATAAGATGTTAAGTCTATGGATGCCGGGTAATTAAACAGGCTACAATGTCCTTCCCACAAGAAAACAGCAATTCTTGCACAATACTGGTTGGCGGCACAAATAAACACTGCAATGATACCATCCCAGACAGCCCCACGTATACCAAAAACCTACCACTATAAATGGCCTGGTAATATAATAGGCAGGTAAAATCGCGGGCTTAGCTTTAAATAAGATCTAGCAATTAAAAACACAGACGATTTTATTAATGAAAAGTATGTATTTAACCTACCTTTTTCTGCTACGAGTCATTACACACATCCACAAGCGCCTTCTTTTCGGAGTTTTTAGTTTAGTTTTTTGCACGAGTAATAAATAATAACATACACTTAAATAGTACAAGCGTACTGCGTCCACAAAATCGCGGTCCATCGTGTTTGTTGTTTCTTTGAATATGTGAGCGAATTTATTTGCAAAGCATGTGTGGCAGGTGCAGGAAAAACTGTGTTCAAACGTTTGGCAAAGTCTTTGTTCAAATATTTGTCTGTATCTGGCGCCGGCATTGTAAACGGATAAATAAACAAATTTTATTCATTTCCAGCATTCGAATATGCAAAAATCTACAAGCTTTCGCATTTTAAAATCGTTAAAATATTATGGAATAACTATAGAGTTGTTTTCTCGTGATTCGAATAAATTATTGAGAATTCTCGCGGAATTAAGACTTGGCTGTAATTCTTGTTCAACAGCAAATATTCAAAGCATACAACTTTTTGAATGTAATATATTTACCCTGAATCGAAAATTGTTTATCTTGATCCACCATGTCTACGTCCATTTCTTCTTGTTTCGACCTGTAATCAATATTGAAATAGCATGCAATTATTTTTTATTGTAATTCATGTATTCCTGCTTAACCATACGTAAATTCCCCTTTTGGCGATGATTTCGTGTGTACCTTGTGTAGTAGAAAGAGGATGTCAATAAAAAATACTAATAAACCAGCCCTGTATTGGGTACTGCCCCTGCTGTGCACGAGCCTCCTCTTTTCTGGGATCAGGCCTTAGTCCCCCACGCTGGCACAATCCGGATTGTTAGACTTCACAGATCTTCGAAATTCTCATAAAGAATTGTCAATAATATTGGTTTCCTCACGATGTTTCCCTTCACCGTTAAAGCTAACAATAATTAAACAATACACATGTAACTTCGAAGTCAGTAGTGTGTGCTTTAAAACAAGAACATGACATTATAAGATTTGTGTTTTTTTTTTTAATAAAGTTAGAAAAGGAAAATTTAATTTTAAAATATAATCGATAATTTATAAAAGCTATAATAAATAGGTAAGGTATTTTAAGACATTAAATATTTTATACTAGCTTTTGCTCGCGGCTCCGCCCGCGTTATAAAGTTTTTCAGGCTAAAGTTTTCCATTTTAAAAGTAGTAGTTTCGCGGGAGCCTATGTTCTTCCCAGGGTTTCAAACTGTCTCCATACCAAATTTTATCTTAATACGTTGGGTAGTTTTTGAGTTTAAGACGTTCAGGCAAACGGATGCAGCGGGGGACTTTGTTTTATAATATATTTTTTTAGAACTTTTTAAGAGGAATAATCCCGACATACATCATTGTTGCATAACTTTAACCGTTTACGCAGCGCACGCAACGGAAGCTCTCAAAACTAATAAATTGTCCCCGTATTTGTAACATGTTTCATTACTGCTCCGCTCCTATTGGTCATAGCGTGATGATATACAGCCTATAACACCCCACAAATAAAGGGCTATCCAACACAAAACGAATTTTTCAGTTCAAACTGGTAGTTCCTAAGATTAGCCATTACTGCTCCGCTCCTATTGGTTTATAGCGTGATGATATATAACTTAGAGCACTCCACGAACAAAGGGCTATCCAACGCAAAAAGAATTTTTCAGTTTGGACCGGTAGTTCCAGAGATTAGCCATTGCTGCTCCGCTCCTATTGGGTATAGCGTGATGATATATAGCCTATAGCAATCCACAAATAAAGGGCTATCCAACGCAAAAAGAATTTTTCAGTTTGGACCGATAGTTCCTAAGATTAGTAAACAAATATAATGAGAAAGCTTCGAACTGCTAAGCTATCGGGAGTTACACGTGTCATTGTGAGTCAACCATAAAAGATAGACATATGCTGTCGTGGGATATTTTTTACATAATTTTAAGGAGAACATTTCCGTCATACATGATTTCTATGTAGCTTTAACCATTAAGGTTGCACACGCGACGGAAGCTTAAAAAATGGAGTAACTTCTCCCGTTTTCCCAAGATTGCCCTTCACTGCTCTGCTCCTATTAATTGTAGCGTGATGAAAAGTATACTATAACCAGCACAGGAGTATGACAAATAATTGTACCAAGTTTCGTTAAAATCCGTCGAGTAGTTTTTGTTTCTATAACGGTTATACAGACAGACAGAGACAAAAATTTTACTAATTGCATTTTTGGCATCAGTATCGATCCCTAATCACCCCCTGATAGTTATTTTTGAAATATATTTCATGTACAGAATTGACCTCTCTACAGATTTATTATAAGTATAGATAGAAGATATAGAAGATAAAATTTGAAAATTACCAAAATATATATAACTGTTTCTAGAATTTTTGGTGACACAATCTCTCCCTCGTCAAGTAACAAGGGTTACATGATCACATATTCAATAACATTACATCCATAGAAAACGTTCAGAAACATGTTCGGGTACGATCACACTTACCCTAAGACGAATTGTTCAGGCCCGCGGGTCTTTAGAAGTATCTCCTCGTGCAACAGGACCGCCAGGTCCTCGGTCTCCGTGCCTGTCAGCTCCCTTCTCAGTCTCGCAACCGACTCCTCAAAGCTAACCAGTGAATTCACATTTTATAATTATGTGGACACCAAGGTGCTAAGGTAGTTTGGGCATTTGGAGAGGATGGATGATAACAGACTGACAAAGAGGGTTTATATGGCGAATATGAATGGAAGAGCCGGTAGGGGTCGACCGCACCGAACCTTCGAATGTCAGATATCTGACATTTTCAGTAATGGCCAGGTCAAAAGTACCCGGAAGCGGCGGGAATGCATGAAAAAATTAATGAAGGTGGAGGAAGCGCGAAGAGTATGCTAGAATCGTACAAAGTGGCAATCCAAAGTCTCTGCCTACCCCTATGGGACAGAGGCGTGATACTATGTATGTACTTATGTGAACACAAAGTTTATTACGTTTGTAACCATGGATGACACCACACATATTCAGTCTTATTTAAAAACTTGTTTTAGCGTTAAGAGGTAGTTAAGAATTGCTTAAATAGCTGTCAAAAACATTACCGGTATCCTAGTTTAAACCTTATTAAAAAGCAAGATGGCGGGTTTTGACTTACATCTAATCGAGTAAATTTGTGTTTTAACTATGCATAGTTTTGCGATTTTTTTATAATTAAGACTGATTATATTTGATCACATCAATGGGTTTCCATTCTCTGTCTAAAGAATGATATTATGAGTAAGTGCCTTAGATATATTTTGAAGTTATTAATTTAAAAAGTACACAAATAGCATACGTATTAGTGAAATTACTATTTACTAATATTATTATGTTATAAGAAATTGTCAATTTTGATGCACCTGCTCGTTGAAGGTGTAAGCAGCATCTACAATGATTTTATATTAATTTAAACAATACTATGTACGCTACAGTATTCCCTTATATAATAGAATGCAAAGCAATAATAACCTATAATATATAACATAAATTAAGGCTAACTCCAATCGACCATGGGAGTAGGCAGCAGCTTTTAATGCAAACATAATGGCATCATAAAAATCGTATCACTCGATCGGTAGAATGTTTATATTTACGTTTGTGAACCTATAATCAGTTTTTTCAACATATTTACGAAATTATACAACTTATATCAACGTGTGAACATAGTTTCATGCGTTCGATGTCCACTCTGCATAACTACTATTTGTGTTATACAGTTATTTCTTTTTTTTTGACAAGGTTTGTTAACTTCTATGATGTTCAGAGCAATGAGACGTGTCGAATGCGCATGTGAAATAAGCTACGTTTCGATGTAGCGTGTGTGTGTGCTCCACTCGAGTATTGCTATACGTATATAATAATGAGCATGGTATTTACAAGCAATTGTATGTCTTGCGTCCGTCCTCGTACGTATCAGTTACCTGTCGAGTGCACAGAGATGCGGCAGCGAGTCGCGCGCCAGCTGCAGCAGCAGCGGCGACAGTGCGCGCGGGCCGGCGGACAGCAGCTCGCCCAGCCAGCTGCTCGTGCGCGCCGCCTCCGCGCCCGCGCCGCCCGCGCACGCGCGCGTCACCGCCGACACCAGCCGCACCGCCGCCGCTCCGCTAACCTAGGCAAGACATGCTACCAGTTGACCAAACTGCGAAGCGCTTGTACGCAATGTATATTCAGAGAGCTATATTAAACATTATTCGTATAGTTATGAAATAACTTGTTGGAACTGAATTGCTTTAGAATTGATCAGACGTCGTAGTGTGATATTAATTTTACTATACCTTCGCAAATTGGAAGAGACTCGCGAGAATATCGTCAACTTTCATCTGAACGTCTACTGCTGGAACATCAGGATCTGCAAGTAAAAATGAATAATGCAAAAATGTAAAATGCCCCGTTTCATTTCGTTTAATATGTTTCAATTGTTTTTTTATGAATTATGATTTCAATAGGGTTCAATTGTTTAATGTTTATTGTACTAAGTTGTTACCTGTCGCTTGTATAGTGCCATTGCCGAGAGTGAAGTGGTGCGTGCTCGATGTGAGGGTCAACGTTGGCGCTGGCTCGCTGATCAAAAAATAATATACTAGTGAAATATATTATATTAAATCTAAAAAAATCATTTAAATTATTGTATGTAAATTATATTATAAACTATAGCGTATATAAGGCAAGACAAGACAAGGTAATATGAGCAAATATAATATTTTTATGACCACTTTTTTTACAAATGCGAGGCTACGGTATTGTAGAGCCATTTGGTCAAATGAATCGGAGTTTTGACTTTGTAACAGGTATTCTTTTATCTAAATCGCTTTAAATTAATGAGACATGACACTCACTTAGTCTGCAGTGGTTCGTTCCTTAGCTTAAAGTTCTTGAACGCTTCATGACTTCGCATTCCGCTAAACAGTGTTTCCAGGAAGGTGGACGCGACTTCACATAAATCTAGTTTTTCATCTGCACTCGCAGGGAGGTACACCGCCAGATACAGGCTCTCTGCGAACCTTGTCAAAAATAGTCTCGTGTAACAAAAAAATATCTTAACACAATAATTATTTCGATTGAAAGTATGATAAACTGCATAAAGAATAGAAGGAAACAAGTTGTATCAACTTAAGTTTATAGTCGATAAGAGATATTTGTGTGATTAGTAGATGGTGGTGGGTGTACCTGGTGGGCAGGTGTGGAGCGAGCGCGGCGCCGGCGCGGCGCGGCAGCGTGCGCCCCGCCGCGCCCAGTGCACGCACTGCGCACGCGCACGCGCCCGCCCCGCCCGCCCCGGCCGCCTCCAGCGCCGCGCTGCCCGCAGTCGATCGCCACTCTGCCGAAACATCACATTTACAATTGGCTCACCATTTATACACGCGACCATACACTGTGTTCACACAGCTTAGTGATCTCATAATGAGACAACGAAAACCTTCATCTGATGGTCGGTGACACAACCGTCTATAAACAAGGGCAATACACTAGTTTCAAGTGTGTCTTATATGATATGTTTCATATCCTCACCTTGGAATACTTGAGTGACGACGTCCAAGGCTGCCTCGCGGACATCGGCAGACAAGTGCCGACAGTACTCCGCGACCAACTGCACCAGACTGCTCTTCAACGGCTCTCCCATTAGATGTAGACTACATTTCACTACTTTTATGGCTTCCTATCAAATATATTTTATTTATTTACCCTCACCCGCAATAAACGCATAAATTACAATATTTTCTCCACTTTGGAAACTTGCAACTCGTGTTCTTTATTATGTGAATGAAAGAACTCAGCTGTAAACAACGATATTACTAATATTTCCACACAACGACTACGATATTAAGTTAGCATGATTTCATAGGAGTATTGCAGCCCTGCTGGGGTTGCAAATGCTTACAAAGGATAAGAAATAATAATACTGACCGCAATAATATCTTCATCGTCAGTATTCTTGATATAGTCTTGCAGATGCAATTTCTTAAATATGTCCAAATCGCTATTACGTGAGCAAGGTCCCGACAAAAATGACGCCATGATTCGAAGACATTTCTTTTTCTCCGAGGCTGGCACCGTTCCATACAATAGAATCAATTTCCTGAGGACCACAGTAAGGTGAAAAACAATATATATTTTATATCATTCCAATGTACATTTTCGGGCTAGATATGTATGAAAAATCAATAAAGATAAAAGCAGGATATGAATTTCTATAATATACGTCTAGAGCAGGATTTGAAGGACCCGAATAAGTTAAGTAACCGTGCCGTGCCTCACGAATAAGACACTAAGGACCACGCCATCAAGTTGTCGCTCGAGTGGCACCACAAGCGGTTTCGTGTCAACAGGGCCGAGTGAGGGAGACAGATATAGGAGGAAATAGGAAAAACTGTCGAGATAGAGCAGTAAGGATAGCGCCGTCGTGCCGCTTAGCGCGCTTTCGTAGCGGGATCCTAATACAGAAGCACACACAATTACTTATTGCTAATTGCCTTTATAAAAAAATGTACTTTTGCCCGCTGCTTAAGGTTATAGCTTAAGGTCCATTTTTCATACATTTTGTTTCACCTTTAATCTGGGTAACTAAACAAGTATTGACAAGTAAAGAATTTAAATTCACGTCTAGTTAGTGATTAGTTCTCGCAGTTGAAAGAAAAACGACGAAATTTAATACGACGAAATTTTAAAGGCCGAAATATCCATGCATATTAATTATTTTTACGTTTTTCTTTCAACTGCGAGAACTAATCACTAACTAGACGTGAATTTAAATTCTTTACTTGTCAATACTTGTTTAGTTACCCAGATTAAAGGTGAAACAAAATGTATGAAAAATGGACCTTAAGCTATAACCTTCAAGTTCTTTCCCGGAATAAAAGTCCCAGTGTGCAATTTTTCGGAATAATGGGCAAGTTATATATTAATAGGTTTGTGTATAGATCGAAACATTTTGCACGTTGGGGCCTAGTCTCGATTCCCATGTGTAATCGCCTTTGGCGGTTGGCGGTCGGCGGTCCGAGTACGAATTTAAAACTAAAACTCACTTGAATTGGTTGAAAGTACAGCATCGGTCACACTCCATCTGCATATAGTACAGCGTTTTGATGAACTCCACGTGGGCGCACTTCTTCATGAGAGATTCGATGTCGTGGAGCGCGGCGTCGCCGGCGCGCACGCGCAGCGCCGCGCCGAGCAGTGCGGACAACTCCGCGCTCAGTCCACCTTGCTCCTGCAATCATCATTTTTACTTACGCGATGGAAGATACTAATGAACTTTAATAGTAACTACTATTATAGTAGTCCAATGGTATAGTAGTACTATACCATTGGACATCGCTGGTTGGTATTTAATTCTCATCTATGAGAGTATATGAGTCGGTAAGTTCCTGTAAGACCCGCTGTGATTTTCGATTATGAGGACATTATAATTGCCAGGTATTATTGAAATGAAATTATTAGATATTAAAATCTAAAGTTAAATTGTATGTTTAAGTCCGGCCGATATTACTAACATTTATGGGCGGTCGTATCGCTTGTAATCGGCCAATCGACTTGCTGGTCTCGGCATTCATTTGTTTTTAATAATACGATTATACTTACGTTTAATTTGGCTATGATAACTTCCACCATGCCCTCAATATACACATTATTTTTAGTGAATTTATGTAACATCTTCAAGCAGGTTTTATACATATCCTCGTCTTCATCTAAAAAGAATATTACGTCACACAATATACCTCGCGATGCAGTCTCCCTAACGATAATCATATTAGCATCGGGATCACTTTAAAATAAAATAATTTTCAACAGATAGGAAACTGTATTTTTCTGTAAATTAATTATTTCATATTACTGTGTTAATATAAAAGCACAAGCAATTGGTTTAAAAAAAATAAAAAGAACATTACGGTGAAAATATCTTTCGATCAGCGGCCATTCGACGGAAACCATGGATCCGTACACTTCAAGTAGTTTGTTCATACACTCCATCAGTATATCCTGTGTATATTTCCGATGTCTATTGTTTAGTATAGCCAGCATCAATGACACTACGGCCCCTTGCAAATGTCCTTTGTCCGACGGAGATATGTTGTCACGCCATTGCGACAGGGTGGTGAGCTTGAAATATATTAAAACGATCTTAATGAATTTATTTATTATCAAACATGTATAATTACCAGATATATGACTCACAATGTCGAGATGGAGAGAATTAAAGGGTTCGTCATTAATCTCAGCGACGAGTTGTAAGAGGGCGGGCCGCAGCGCGTCCGCGTACTGAGCGAGCTCAGCGCTGCAGTTGCACACCACCTGCGCATAACACACCTTCAATCCGAGTACACAACGAAATTATTCTAAACATATAATATATATTTAATATGAATGAATAAAAAACAGCTAATAATGATTTGTGTAAGTGAGTGTTGTTTGCGTGCGACCTGTGCGAGCATGAGCTTGGCGTTGCGCTGCCCGCGGCCGCACAGCGCGTCGGCGAGGCGGCGCGGCGCGTGCAGGCGGCGCGCGGCGGCGTGGCGCAGCAGCGCCGTCACGTCGCGCGACACCCGCAGCGAGTTCAGCCACGACGCGCGCACCTCCACCTCCTGCTCGCCCTGGGCACGCACACTCCGCATTCATACTCAACACGCTCTAAAAGACCTAACTTAACCATCTTATAGAAAATATTGGGTACCGGTGCCTCGTCCTGCGCAGGTTCTTTGTCATACTCCAGCGGGTTTTGAGACAGCGTGCGTAAGAACAGCCGCGAGCGGTGCGTACTGCCAGTGAGTGTGCCCGCCCTCCGCGCCGCACTCCCCGCCACACCTGCTGCATCCCCCTCTTCTATACTTACCGTATGCCGCACTTTACGAACAACCTAAGCAATACAAACTTTTTACACATAGTTTAATATTTGTATTACTGCATGCAACACATGTCTTTTTTTATAACATTACTGTACATCAAATTCAGAAAGCATGTTATCGCACATATGATATAACTAGCTTTTGCTCGCGGCTCCGCCCGCGTTATTAAGTCTTTCAGGCTAAAGTTTTACATTATAAAAGTACTTGTTTCCCGGGAGCCTATGTTCTTGCCAGGGTTTCAAACTGTCTCCATACCAAATTTCATCTTAATACGTTGGGTAGTTTTTGAGCTTAAGACGTTCAGGCAGACGGATGCAGCGGGGGACTTTGTTTTATAGTATATTTTTTTACAACTTTTTAAGAGGAACAATCCCGTCATACATCATTGTTGCATATCTTTAACCGTTTACGCAGCGCACGCAACGGAAGCTCTTAAAACTAATAATTTGTCCTCGTATTTGCAACATGTTTCATTACTGCTCCGCTCCTATTGGTCATAGCGTGATGATATATAACTAAGAGCACTCCACAAACAAAGGGCTATCCAACGCAAAAATATTTTTTCAATTTGGACCGGTAGTTCCTGAGATTAGCTTTTACTGCTCCGCTCCTATTGGGTATAGCGTTATGATATATAGCCTATAGCACTCCACGAACAAAGGGCTATCCAACGCAAAAAGAATTTTTCAGTTTGTACTGGTAGTTCCTGAGATTAGCGCGTTCAAACAAACAAACTCTTCAGCTTTATATAATAGTATAGCTTTTGCCCGCGGCTCCGCCCGCGTTATAAAGTTTTTCAGGCTAAAGGTTTCCGTTATAAAAGTAGTAGTTTCCCGGGAGCCTATGTTCTTCCCAGGGTCTCAAACTGTCTCCATACCAAATTTCATCTCAATACGTTGGGTTGTTTTTGAGTTTAACACGTTTAGGCAGACGGATGCAGCGGGGGACTTTGTTTTATAATATATTTTTTAGAACTTTTTAAGAGGAACAATCCCGTCATACATCATTGTTGCATAACTTTAACCGTTTACGCAGCGCACGCAACGGACGCTCTCAAAACTAATAAATTGTCCCCGTTTTTGCAACATGTTTCATTACTGCTCCGCTCCTATTGGGTATAGCGTTATGATATATAGCCTATAGCACTCCACGAACAAAGGGCTATCCAACGGAAAAAGATTTTTTCAGTTTGGACCGGTAGTTCCTGAGATTAGCGCGTTCAAACAAACAAACAAACAAACAAACAAACTCTTCAGCTTTATATAATAGTATAGATATTATACAGTTCCAACTGAATAAGTTTTTTAAGAACTGTGTGATCACCTAATGTTTAAGTAGCCTAAATAGGTCTCCGCTAAATAAAATATAATAAACTTCGGCCATGGCGGCCAATCTCAACGGAGATAATCCAAGCAAATACGAGATATTATAGTGTACAAGTGTGTGCGCAATACACAGGTGCACACTGTTTCTTCACTCTCATAGTCCTGTGAAACGGCAATCCGACATGACCGGAGAGAGATCAGCCAGCAGCAATAATTTATAACATTAAAAACCTCCGTCACAATAACTTTTAGGCGGATCCGGGATTCGAACTTAGCACGTCAACGCGGTAGTCGTACTGCCATCTACAATTACAACCACACCACCGAGACAGTCACTATAATCAAAACATAATACTGACATAATTATCAGGCAGCGGCAGGTCATGGGTGGCGTGGGGGTCGAGAAGTGCGGACCAAAGCGTCGGCTCGAACAGCGCGCCGTACGCACGTTCGGGGGGCGCGCGACGCCGTAGCGCTGCGCATGCGCATGCGAATGCCGCGCACTGCGCCTGTCTGCCACCGAAACATACCATCCACAAAGATGATAATTTATTCATGTATTTGTATTCATATCATTTAATATACAAACCGGCATACCAAAGCTTTAAATTAATTAATTACAACCTCAATTTCAATATATGATCCCAATCTCAATCTTCAATCCAATTCCGAGAATGAACCAATCAAAATAATTCGTTTGTAAGCATGTTAATTTTTTTTTCTAATTATATTTTTTTCTATAGATCGTATAAACTATTGGGATTGTTTATTGAAAATGGTGGTAAATCGACCTGAATAGCTTAAACTACTAGTTGTAACAGTGGCTTCTCCGCACATGATATGACTGTGTGAGTAATTTTAGGAATAAACTAGAAGCTAATCGAGCAACGTTATAAGAAACCAAGATAATTTTTTTCTCTTTATGTAACATAATATCACTTAAGGCCGATTCTAATAATCTACCCAAACTGCCAACTACGGAAGAATAAACCAATACAAACTACTTATCAGTAAAAAAATGTAATTATGATTGGCCCATTTCATGTATAGATGAGCAGGTAGCGGGTATGTTTTGCTGACCTGCAGCTGTCCTGCAGTGTGGTGTCGGCGCCGGCGGGGCAGACGGTCCGCAGCAGGTAGTCGACGCTGCGCGTGAGCACGTCGCGGAGCGCGCGCCAGGGCTGCGGCGCGCCGAGCCCGCTGTTCAGCGGCGACGTGCCCTGCTCCAGCGTGGTACTGCTCAACTGACAAACGGACGTATTATATTATTGTATGCTTCCTTTCCTATTCGTTGGGAGAGTTAGAAATCATTAAGCCAAATCATGTTCAATAAACCAGAAAGAGAAAATATTCCCTGCTTTACAATTGTGTGCTTAGTAGTTCGATTCATACAGCTATAGTGAATTATTCTATAACAATATAGTATTATTTATATTTATTTTTTGCGCTTTGCACATAAAATACACATTAAGATATCGTTATTCAAATATAATTTTAGACTAACTATATAGTGATTTTCTAAAATCTATATGAATTTAAAATTAATCGATATATTTCTAACGTAGTTACCTTCTCCATGGCAACTTGTATGGTCGAGAAGACGACGGCACAGCGCTTCACCTGTTCCCGGTACGCGAACACCGGCGTGGGTTTAATGGTTCGTTCCAGGAACCCGAGACCTTTCACAACCTCGCCGGGCAAGTACTCCTCCAAGAACTGAGAGCTAGAGTGCCTACAAAGATTTATTCAAGATGACGTATTATAATTAATCGGCCTATTATAAAGTTGTAAAAACTATACTGACATAGTCGACACGCGGTAGAGACCAAAAACTATATTGTATTAACTTCTTTGAAGGTTATTTCAGGAGATAGCGATTAGTTGGGGCTCCGGCTCAGCATACACTGACTCGACACAGATCAGCAAGAAGAACGGGCGGCTAATGATTGTTTAGTGTAGCTGACGCTTATCACTGGTGTTGAGAAATGGTACTGACCTTAGTAGAGGTAAGTAGAGGCGATGGCAGGCCCCCAGCGAGTCGCAGTTCCAGGCGAGCCGCTGCAGCAGCTCGTAGACGGCGCGGTCGGCGCGCGCCGCCACGCTCGCCGCGCAGCACTCCAGCGCCGCGTCCCACCACCCCGCCGTGTCGTCACCTACACACACACATCTTACAAACACTACCAATCCATACAACCCGATTCCTACCGGCTTCCATTTTAGGTTTATTTGCGTTAGTCTTAGTTTTTGTTTTCTGTTAAATTGGCCGCGATTTGCTTACTAGGGCATTTTTCTTGCCTCGGGTTACCTTTTGAAATAATTCACCCTTGGCCACTAACCGCCTCTATAGTGAGTTAAACTATGACTCCATCCATGTAATGTTTTGTATATATTAGTGAATGCGCGGTACGCGGCGTTTGCGTCTATTCTTCAACAGTAATTTCCTTGAGGATGGATCGCCTTTAATATTGAATTTTTCATAAAAAGTAGTAATAATAGATAAGATATTCCAAGGAATACTTATTTTGTAATATGATGTGGTGCGTTTCGTTTAATTGTCCTAGCCTTGAGTGGTAAACTCCACTCTGTAAATATTTTTAAAATAAGTCAAAGAAAGAAAAGACAATTAAAGTTTCGAGTTAACGACTAACGAAGCTAATATAATGGACGATTGTAAAAGAAACAGTATCTTGCCTGAAGCTAGTTTGGCGATGATTTCGAGCAGGGTGTGGTCGCCGTCGGCGGCGGCGTCCACCAGCGCTCTGAACACGGAGTTGGACTCGCCGCTCAGCTCCCTCAGCCGCGTCGGCAACAGCGCCGCCAGCGCACAGAACGATTCCCTGAAACACTCGTATGGTTCAATACAACCTATCATCGACACTTTAATTGATTGATTGGAGATATTTTTTTTTTAAAGTCACAACCCTCATGATAATATGAATTGATTATAATTGAAAATATATGACGATTGATTTCTTATTTTCGTCTTGCAATGAAGGCGTGTTTCACGTGCGTGTGCGTCTCTCTCTCTCTCTCTCTCTGTGTGTGTGTGTGCGTGTGTGTATGCGTGTGTGTCTACTTTTGACAATTTACTTGTACGCTTCTCCCGGTGGCAACACTGCTACGAGGCTGATCATTTCGGCCACGTCGCCCTGCGTCATCCGCTGTACGGCCCACCGCATGGGCGCGGAGTCCGGCGGGAGCGCGGTCGGCAGACGGCGCATGTCCTGCAGTAGCGCCACTTTCCGCTCGAAGGACACCAGGCTTTCGTAGCTCGACCACAACTGATATCATAATATATTATCTTTTACACAATGTGTTCGTGTTTCATTATTTACAAAACAAAGTTTAGAATATTGATATATTTAGAATTTAGCTCATTACCTAAAAAATAAAAGTTTAATACCAAATAAACACTGTCATTGTCCCAACTCTTTGGGCAATAGGAATCGAGTATTTATTCTCATTGGAATCATTAACAAATAACCTACTTGATCAACAAGATCCAGTATAGCATCAGACCATTCCAGCGGACATTTTCTTCTGACATACCACTGCACCACATCGTTTAGAAGCACTCCACATTTTGTCACATCATTCTCGCCCAACAAAAAAGGCTTTCTTACTAAATATTCGAAAAACACACACATGTTTACGCGACAAAATTTAATAATGTCGTCACAACCTTCTGGTACAATTCCTTGGCCATTAATAATAAGACTCTTTACTTCAGCCTGGGTGAGGCTACGTACGGCCACATTCAGTAAATCAGTTGGGTACTGCATGCCTTGGTTCCACATTTTGAATAGAAGACGGGGCCATTGTCTAATAAAGCTCTTGTTCGTCTCGTCGAGAGAGCATCCCAGGTCGGTGATGACGTTTAAAGCTAGGACCTGGTCAATGTGTCCAGGGTTGAAGATGTTTTGCTTCAGATCCTTGGTGATTTCTTCCAACGGTGCCCTGGAGCAGTACTCATTGACTTTTGAATCGAGAACCTGTTGCTGTTCACTCGATTTTTTGGAGTAGACCCTGACACACGACTTCAGGGACTTTTGTACTCGTTTAATCGTTTCCGAGTCTAGTCGAGGGATGATATCGGCTATAACTTGTATTACTCTCTGTAACGAAAGTTCGTAATGTTAGCGTCATTAACATAGGAAGAAAGCATACGACATTCCACACAGCTATATATTCTAACTAGTATACTCACATCGCCATTATGTTCCAGTAGAGCATCCGAAAACTGTTTTAGGAATATAAAAAATGTGTCAACTTGAAACCAGTCGTCTGTATCGACAACAATGCCTAGGGCTTGTTGCATCACATTGGGTGCGGCTAACCTGTTCACCAGACATTCAACACCCAATTTATGCGCTTGCACAGCCACATACAACGTCTTAATATTAATTTCAGAACACTCAATTTCTTCAACATCCATATGCTTAAACAGTTCTAGAATATTTTTCACAGTCATCTTGTAAATTCTCATATCATCGGTAATAACTTCCATTTTGTCGCTAATTATTGTTTCTATTAATTCCTTCTGCAGCTTTTGCAGAACATTATCATCGAGTAGTGGAATTTTATCTATAAAAGCTTCGGAAGCGGCGTTGAAAGCGGAACAAGAGTTTATTTCAAATGCTTTAGCTGTATCTACCAAAATTTGTGGTAATAGCCTCTTCGACAAATCGTTTCTGTCGTTTAGAGGCACCATGAACGATTCGATCAAGTCTAATCCCGCACGTTTAGATGTTTCTGGAAAAGAAAAATTAACTAATAGATCGTCAATATTTATTGAATACGCGAGTTATTTTGCATTATAGATAATGAGTATTGCAAAATATTTTACGTCAAAACATGCAAGCAAACGAATATGCAGCTCTATATTCGACGACTATATCATATTTTTCTGATAAATGTATTGAAAGGACCAGTCGACCAAACATCTCGCTCAAAATCTTAGGATACTCAACAAAGACTGAATTCCTGAAAACTGAACAACACAGTCAAGTTTTCTGCGGGATTGTGGGTCATCATCGAAAATGGCCATTACTTTTAATGGCCACCGAGATGAGATGATCTACTTTTTTTGTTATTATAGACTTACGAAGTGTGAAGTTGGTCAAGAGAAGGGCCTGGTCGATGGCGGCAGCCAATGCGTCGTCTCCCGCCTCGTTCAGCTGCGCGGCCACGCCCTCCGCCAGCAGTCTTCGAACGCTCCACCGCCGCTCCGGCATTATGTGCTGCAATTTTTTTTTACGATACAAGGATGGTCAAAAAACAAAAATGGCTAGTTTATTCCTACATAATGCGATATTTAAGGTCAAGGAGTTGCAATTGAAAACAATTTTAAATAAGCAAAATGCGTGTCATTGCGTATATTGGTTCACATATGCCAAACTTATGATAGTACACAGTAATATAAATCTTGGCGCGACTTACGAGCAGCACGTGCGCGAGCGCGGCGGCGGGCTCGGCGGGCGCGCGCGCCAGCGCCGCGCATGCGCGCAGCCCCCGCGCGCCCCGCGCCGCCTCACTGCACAGCACGCGCGGGCACCACGACCCTACACACAACACATTATGTACCTACTAACTATAAACACATATACTATCAAAATCGATTTCATTGTTTACCAGTAACAACTCAGAATCCGTTCACACACTTACTGTTCGCACAGACAACAGCCAGGATACTACGTAACACATCCACGTCCTCCTCTACTTCAGCCAATTGAAGTATCTCCCGAAGATCAATCTGTATGCAATAATACAAATAAATATGGAATCGATACTCAGCGCCAGCAGAAATTACTGTTTGAATAATTAATTTCCCGGCATGGTTGATTATTTGAGCGGGTTGACTTCAGGCAGGCAACCAGTTGCTTAACTAAACCTAATCCTTAACACGATAGTTTTTACCCACTTGTAGCACTTAAAATAGTACAGCCACAATATAGACTTGTCCAGGGCACGTACCAAAGGGCAAATACAATCAGGCATTTCTACCATAACTAACCATAGCATATCTTACACTACACCAATAAAAAGTGGCAGCTTGCTGTTGCGCTTCATATAGTGATATATCCGTAAGCCCAAATAACCCCCACTCTTTGTTAAGTGACCCACATTCTCGTTCAACGGTTTACGAGTACCTATCAGTTAGTGTAATGGAAAAACATACATTGTAAGAAACACCATATTCCGTGGGATTCTGCACGGAGAGTACGATGGGCTCGTGACCGCCCGCCGTCACGTCCGCGGGACCACTGCGGCCGCTCGCACCGAATTTACCTGCAAAATGTTCTCCATTCTTATGGGTATAGTTTGAACTGTTCGTGAATATTTTAGCAAATAACTCGACACTTTCTAGGTAAAGAAAATATCTTTACAATTCTTTGTAATGTACATAATGTTAAAATATTTAAATTCATTTATTAGTTTTAAAAATTAGCACTTGCGACTGAACTAATCTGTACTAATTTATGATAATTCACAATGTTACCTAGGAACAGGAGCACATCCCTCATCAGTATTCTGTCTTGTTTTGTATTGGCTCGTTTCCTCGTGCGCAACTTTTCCACTTGATATAAAATCTACAAAAGTGAATGAGAACATTTAATTTAGAATTACTTAACAAAAGCTTTTTTGTAAATTGGATCGCTGTTTAAAAATGTTCCATTTTAATTGTTATAGCAATCATTATCAAAATTAATATACAGAAATTACTTGATCTGTTTGGGCGGGGTCCAAGTCACTCCGCGACAGTAACTCGTCTAGCTTGCGCAGCGCCGCGCACAGCACGTCCGGCGACGTGTCGCGACTCGACAACAAAATCTGAAATATTCTTCGACATTACTGTCACTTCCACCGTAGCTACTATATTGTAAATCTGCAGTACACTAGGATCACATGAACAAATCGCTTCTTAATAAATTGCGTTGGCTTTTGACGCTGATTTATATGTAGTTTGGATTAAAGTCACCCGATGCTTTTGACTGCAGAGAACATAACGTGAATTGACCTGCAAGGCGTCGAGTATAGAGTCAGTGCGGCCCAACCCTTCTGGCGCATGCACTAACGCCAGGCACGTCTCGTTAAGCACCTCTTCATCCAGACACGTGTCCACGTCAAGCAACTGTAACAATTATTATTTGTATATGGTTCATATCAGTCAAAATATATGATAATAGTTATGTTATAAAAAGTTACTTTGGATTATTTTATAAAATGACTAGCTTTTGCCCGCGGCTCCGCCCGCGTTATAAAGTTTTTCGGGCTAAAGATTTCCGTTATAAAAGTCACGCTATATATTTTCCCGGGAGCCTATGTTCTTCCCAGGGTCTCAAACTGTCTCCATACCAAATTTTATCCTAATACCTTGGGTAGTTTTTGAGTTTAACACGTTCGGGAAGACCGATGCAGTGGGGGACTTTGTTTTATGATATATTTTTGTAGAACTTTTTAAGAGGAACAATCCCGTCATACATTATTGTTGAATAACTTTAACCGTTTACGCAGCGCACGCAACAGAAGCTCTCAAAACTAATAAATTGTCCCCGTTTTTGCATCATGTTTCATTACTGCTCCGCTCCTATTGGCCATAGCGTGACGATATATATAGCCTATAGCATTCCAGGAACAAAGGGCTGTCCAACTAAAAAGAATTATTCAGTTCAAACTTAGTTTCTGAGATTAGCCATTACTGCTCTGCTCCTATTAGTCATAGCGTGATGATATAGAGCCTATAGCACTTCACGAACAAAGGGCTATCCAATACAAAATGAATTTTTTAGTTCGAACTGGTAGTTCCTGAGATTAGCCATTACTGCTCTGCTCCTATTGGGTATAGCGTGATGATATATAGCCTATAGCACTCCACGAACAAAAGGCTATCCAACGCAAAAAGATTTTTTCAGTTTGGACCGGTAGTTCCTGAGATTAGCCATTACTGCTCCGCTCCTATTGGGTATAGCGTGATGATATATAGCCTATAGGACTCCACGAACATAGGGCTATCCAACGCAAAAAGAATTTTTCAGTTTGGACCGGTAGTTCCTGAGATTAGCGCGTTCAAACAAACAAACAAACAAACACTCTTCAGCTTTATATAATAGTATAGATGAAAAATGTATCACATGATAGAATTGCATCTGTATGTGTCGGTGTTGCTGCGTGAGCGCGGGCGCGAGCGCGGCGCCGGCGGCGAGCAGCGCGGGCGCGGCGCCGCACGCGCGCACGGCGCCGCACGCCAGCCGCAGCGCGCGCGCGCAGCACTCCGCGCCCGCCTCCGCCGCGCCGCCCGCGCCCGCCACCGCCACGCACAGGTACAGCAACCAACACAACTTCTCCGGGAACACCTGAACAACACACATTTTCCTATTATAACTACCGTTTTCTTATACAACCGCATATTTATTTGTCAAGTTGCAATGATTATAAAATTATGTCATGTACTACAAATACAATAAACTAACTATACAAATAAAAGCTCAAAAATGTCATTACGCAAATGTTGCAAAGCAATATAATACTCCAAAAAACATTTCTAATAGAATATGGTAATTCATCTTAGCAACTTAATTTATATGAAAGTATTTAAACTAATAATAGGTAATAAGATGATACAAAACCAGACCTCATGTTGTTCATCGAGGAACATCTCAAGCAGCATCACTAAATACTCCATAAAATCTTCAAACACTAGTCTGGCACCCTCTAGGAATTTGTCGTCGCCTCCGTCGTCACATTTGAATATAAGCGTCCACAGCGGTCGAAATTTTTCCAGAGAGACGGCGTCTTGACACGACTCCGTTGTTAAAAAGATCACGCAAGACTGAAAGGAGAATTATCTTTATTGTAAATTGTCTCTAGTGTCTGTTTATACTTTAGTGGCACTATACAAGTTGATTTCCCCGCCATATTTACGGAAGTTAGTGTGTGTGATTCAAGGAAAAAATAAGTACCGAAAATTGCATTTTTAAAAAATAATAATTGATTAAAATTAAAACCACACGTGTAATTGCAATCACCCCGAATTCACCCCGTGTGGCGTCAATAATTTTCGGGCTACACAGCACATACACACACAAAGTGCTTTGACGCGCGCTGCGGCCGCGACTAGCCGTGTCGATTACAAACAGTTGGTGCCGTCCATGTGTGTGTGTGGGCTATTAGCGTTGTCGTGGGGTCGTCATCTTCGTCAAATAATTTAATCAAATATTCGAATTCCAGTTTGGGGTAGGGCTTACATTGTATTATTAGATGATTATGTGTACCCTTCAAATATGGCGAGGATGCAAAGCAACAACTTGCATACTAATATCCGTTAGGAAGTTTACCTTTCTCACGCTATCTGGGGAGGCAAACAAGTTGTCCACAACAGTCTGCTTCAGTTTTGTTTTCGGCAAATTTGTGAAGAACATGATCGCCGTCTGCAGGAGTCGTTCGCTGTTAGCAACGTTGGATTCGAGGCACCAAGCTATCTGAAATAATAATTATTTTAACTGAGTTGAACTGCAATCCATCCAAGATGACTTTAGTGTGGTGTCAATATTGACAGCTTGTGGTACTGTACGGACTAGCGCTCATAATATAAGAACTCGAGTCTAAGTTTAAAATGTGAATAAAAATTATTAGTCAAATAAGTAAAATTATTTGTTATTCAAGTGAATATAGTTTATAACAGTGACGTTTAATTGCCATTTTAGTTCAGATTTGAACAAATAGTTTATATATTCGTGTCTATGGAATATACGTCAATGATTGGTGGGCTTGTGCTTACGTCATCGGCGACGCTGTAGGTGACCGGTCCGTGCCGCAGCTCGAACTCGAGCACGTGCACGTCGCTGCCCGCGCCGACGTGGGCGCGCACCTCGCGCTGCTCCCTCGCGAGCGACAACACTCGCAGCGCCGTGAACTTCGTCAGACGGTACGACTTCAGCTGCGGGGTCACTTCCTCATCTATTATTCTCTGTGGACAATATACATTACTTATACTCAACTTACTTATACTCAACCGGTGGTAGGTCTCTCATATGTGAGAGTCCGCTTGGGTAGGTACCACCGCAATGTCTATTTACGCCGCCAAGCAACAGTGTGTGGTCATTGTTCTGTACCGGTTTGAAGAACATTGTAGCCAGTGCAACTACTGGACATAGTGAGACTTAACATTTCACGTCTCAGAATGGCAAGCGCAGTTGAATACCAAACAATACTTTGTAGTTCAGTGTTGGATGGTGTTTCTATAGTTTATGGGCAGTCATATCGCTTACCATCAGGCGAACGGCAAGCTGGTCTCGTCATTCAAAGCAATAAATAAATAAAAAAAACTTTTTCTCTTGTAGTGCTCAACGCGAGCTGTTCAATATATAATACTGCAAATAGTGACAATTATATTTATCCCCTTACTCTAAACGTAAGCAAAAAACTAGAAATTGTCTTATAATCAAAAATTATAATAACACTGTGCACATATTACATATTTAAAGCACTTGCATTGTGGTTATATTAATGTTTGTCTTTACTTCAAAATTATTTTTATAGCTGTATGTACTATTGCTACTAAATATATTATTTAATTATATTTAATTGTTTATGGTGGTGGACACTGACGGCTGTGATACAGTTGATACTAGGACAACCGCCAACGACATAGTCCTAGATAAATAATAATAATATTGTGTAGTAATTTATTTGAATAGTTGTGAGAGTATTTATATGTTAAATTTTACATAACATAACATACATAACATCACGCATTTTATCCCCGAAGGGGTATGCAGAGGCGCAACTAGGGCACCCACTTTTCGCCAAGTATGTTCCGTCCCATGATGTGATAGGGGGCGAGCCTATCGCCATATCGGGCACAAATTCCAGACTCCGGGCTGATACTGAGCAGAAAAACCCAAATATCAATTTGCCCGACCCGGGATTCGAACCCAGGACCTCAGAGCGCTATAGTACCGGACGTGCAATACAACTACGCCACCGAGGCAGTCATGTTAAATTTTAACTAAGTGTAATAAATAAAAAAAAATAGAAACCCGTTCATAGTTCGCTTCGCCCTGTTTCCCGCGAATTCATTGCGCAAGCGTGACAAATTTGTCATTAGCTCGCTTCAGGTTCATTAGACGCCTAATTCAAGAATGATTTTGATAAACACTTCTTTGGAGATATAACGTCTCGAAAAGAGAAATGTCGATGGCTCAGTGTGTACCTGTACTAGTTCGTTAGTCTGTCCCGGCATTTGAAAGATTGCGTTGTAAATGCCTCGCAGTGCGGCGGCGATGGCGGCGTCGTTGTCGGCCGCGAGCTGTCGCCACAGCGCGCGCCGCAGCGCCGCGTCGTCGAGCAGGCGCTCCGCGAAAAGCGGCGCGTGCGCACTCAGGATGCCCAGCACCACTGCACACAAATACCCATGCTGCAATGCTTTCCTTTAAGGTGGTAGCTCAAGGTCCATTTTCATACATTTTGTTTCGGCTTTAATCTGGGTAACTAAACAAGTATTGGCAAGTAAAGAATTTAAATTCACGTCTAGTTAGTGATTAGTTCTCGCAGTTGAAGAAAAACGTAAAAATAATTAATAATCATGGATATTTCGGCCTTTAAAATTTAATATGACGAAATTTTAAAGGCCGAAATATCCATGATTATTAATTATTTTTACATTTTTCTTTCAACTGCGAGAACTAATCACTAACTAGACGTGAATTTAAATTCTTTACTTGCCAATACTTGTTTAGTTACCCAGATTAAAGCCGAAACAAAATGTTTGAAAATGGACCTTGAGCTACCACCTTAATGTGTATTCTTTGAGCTACACTTTGCGTATTTAAACAAATATTTAAGTTATTTGGCCAAAACATCAACTTAGTATATAGGATGTCCCAAAAAATAGTGTTAAGCGGAAATCCACAGATAGAGCAAATATTCAGAAAAAATATCATACCTCGAAAACTATGCAAATCGCAGAACACACATGGGGCTAAATCGAGTACCACAACGTGTTTTCTATCGCTGGACCTCTCCTTGGCATTATTTCTTAGGACAAACAGTATAAAAGACCCAAAGTCGATAATGTTTGTCCAAAAGGTGCAAATACTTTGACAAATACGCTAATGTAGTACAGCCATTGTAATTTATTCTGGTACAGCAAAACAAATATACTCATTATTATGATGAGTATAGTCAAAGGTCACATTTACAAACGAAAGATGAAAAGTATCATCATTCAAATATACGTCAAAATTCCCAGCTTACCTTTATCACACTTGGGTCTGAGTATAAGTTCCTTAGTTAACTTATCATAGAGCAGTATGAGATCACTTGTGGGCAGGTCCTCACCAAAGTTCTTGAATAGTCCAGTCAAGCCTTGCAACGCACTGCACATCACTTGATGCTGAAAGTCATGGGGCCTAATGATTATATAATACTCGCCTCTACTTACGGCTCCGCCTGCGTGACTGTTTTTCCAAGAAATAAAAGTGCAATTATGTATATTCCCTATGTAAAAAAAATGCTTACAACTACTTACTCTAAAAGTAGGTCTATCCGTGCCTGAATTTCATTGAAATTCAAGCGGAAGCCGGTTCAAAAATTCAAATGTTTTTATCAACTTCCGAAATAATCTTAGTAGCATTGTGATAAAGTATTATGATCAAACTACTTACAGAATTTCTGTCGCCATAGAGTACATTAGAGCTTAAAAATGTTCTAAGTATGGTTTCAATATTATTTTCGACCTGATCAGGGTGGTACTCGCATATAGTACCTACAATCACAAAAAATAATCTTAAACAGAACGGAATGATGACCACTAAAACTTGTGTTGGTCGTCACAAAATACACAGTCTTCATTTGGAATGTTTACATCTCCTGGCTAACTTACCTATAAGCAAAGCAAGTTGCGTCTTAGAATTTTTCGAAATTAACAGCTGTTCAATGAACCGCTCTGCATCCCTCGCACCCAGCGCCGAGCGCCGCGCCACCTGAGCCAAGCACGTCAGCGCTTGGTTGGCGGTCTTAGGTGGGTATTCCAGCTTGCAAACCTGAAAAGTGCACATTTATGATGAAAAACATCGACTTACAATATTTTGAAACCACACCTGATAAAGTGACTGTGTATATCAATGATTCCCAAAGTGGACCAGGTGAAGCTCCGGGGGTCCACGGGAGACTTGACGGGATTCTACGTAGGCTGGAAAACGGGGGTCGACAATTCGTAAGCAGGGGTCTACGATAATTTATCTGGTTTGATAGTAAAGTACTAAAATGTTGGTTAGACTTCGCCTATGTAGACAGATAATATTGATAGGGGTCGTAAGAGGCACGGTGACCCTAACATACTCCCCCACAATGGCCAGGGGGTATTTGCAATGCACTTTCTCTGCGAAACCTAAAAAGTTCCACTATAACCATCAAAATTTTGAAAGGGGTCTATGAGAAAAAAAAGGTTTGGGACCCTCTGGTGTCTATGAAATGGTGATAATAATTAATTCCAAAGCTAATAAATATGGTGACTATAATCTTCATTGTCATCCCAACATATATTAATATAAAAGAGATTAAAAGAGCCTCACTCCATTACCTGAACAATGTCTTCATAGTGCTGTTCTACAGAATCTCCGAACTTGGTGACAATATCAGTCAGGAGCTTAAAAGCACCTTCAAGTAATTTTCCCCATGTCTCGACCTTACGCTGTGATGATATTGTTGTAAGTAGCTCCACTGGTTTATATAGCAAGGAGTTTATAAACCAATCTGGTGGCAGGATAAAAAATAAAAAAAATCAGATATTTTCCCCATGTAATATTTTATATTAAATTTTAATTGTATTTAATACTTATTTCAAATGGTGCTAAGTCCTCTTTAACCATGGGTTTAGCCTTCACAAGTGTGTTTGTGAAGGTTCTTAGGTCTTGCGTATTTGGGTACTGCTGCACTAGTGCTTCCCATTGCTCCATTTTGCTCTGTTAAATGCAATATTAATTATATAATTACATAGCTTTAGCTCACAGCTCCAGACGCGTGAAAAAGTTTTTCCGGGATAAAAGTACTGCTGTCTATTTCCTTAACAGGGTCTTAAACTATCTCCATACCAAACTTTATCAAAATCCATCGGGCATTATTGGAGTTTTTCGCATTCAGCCAAATGCCATTAGACCGCGCTAAATGGATATGGCCGCGTTTAGTCCTTAGAAAAAAAGGCAGATTATGTTTATATTATAATACTAGCATTTGTCCGCGGCTGCGCCCGCGTAATAAAGTTTTTCGTTATAAAAGTCACGCTATATATTTTCCCGGGATAGAAACTTTAACCATTTACTGAGCGCACGCAACGGAAGCTCTTAAGGGAAATTAATTTTCCCTGTTTTTGCAACATAATATATTGATGCTCCGCTCTTATTGGTCATAGCCTGATCTTATACATCCTATAGCCATCCCTGATAAATGAACTTTCCAACAATGAAATAATTTTTCGATTAGAACCTATAATTCTTGAGATTAGCGCATTCAAATAAACAAATGAAACAACAAATTCTTCAATGAATTATAATAGTATAGATTCCAGGATAAAAATCGCGCCATATTTTCTCCCGGGATAGAGAGTAGCCTATATCCTTACCAGGGTCTCTAACTATCACCATACCAAATTTTAACGAAATCCGTTGGGTAGTTTTTGAGTTTATCATATTCACGCCCGAAAACTCAAACGCTACTTAAATATTTAAGATGGCCTCACGGATTTAAGCATTCGTTATCTTTGAAATTGGTATACTGAAACGTCACTTATTTCCTAAACTTAAATTTAAGGCGACGAAGGTTTAAGGTCCGCTTATTGATTCAAACAGTATTCACAAACCCTGCTTAAAGTTTGACAGCTATTTAAGGCCGCCTTATATGGCTGTTAATTGAGATTAATTTGAGAGTGCTTGCGACTACTCTCAAATCTTTACGCTAAAATATTTATTGTTGTGTTAGTAGTTATTATATTCTCTTTCGATTTAATAAAATGTCTTTTTCTTCACTATCATCACTGTCTGAAGAAGAATATAGTGTCAATCGAAGAAATCGAGAGAAATTAGACACTTTCGAAGAGTACAGTGATGATGAATTTAAAAGAAGATTCCGACTCAGCAAGGAAACAGTTCTTCATTTATGTTCATTAATTCAGGAATTGTCCTAAATTATGCTTTTTTAATTCAGGAATTGTCATTTCAGGAATGTTCATTCATCATATTGATTTAAACTGGATATTGATCCAGCCTAGCCGGTCATAAAAAGAAATACCAGATATTGATTGCCCTTCGTTTCTTTGCCACAGGCACCAATCAAAAGGTCATCTAGAATATTTTTCATGTGTAGTAACCTATGGTACATCATGTTGTACTCATATCATGGAACTAGTTGTGCCTGTGCTTATATCATGGATCTAGTTGTGCCTCTGCCTACCCCTTCTAGGATGATTAGCTTTATTATGTGTCTATGTAACAGTTTTAAGGGAAATAAATTTTATTGAAAGTCTGAACATGTCTGAATGAAGAAATAATTATTAGAGAAGCAAGAAGAAACTTTATTGTATTTATTATATTTTGATATTGTAATTCTTATATATCAGAGATATAAACATTACATTACAGACATTTTGCTACACATAGTACATATATATAGATATGAGTACAATATGGTACATCATATTGTACTCATATCATGGAACTAGTTGTGCCTCTGCCTACCCCTTCTAGGATGATTAGCTTTATTATGTGTGTATGTAACAATTTTAAGAGAAATTAATTTTATTGAAAGTCTGAACATGTCTGAATGAAGAAATAATTATTAGAGAAGCAAGAAGAAACTTTATTGTAATTATTATATTTTGATATTGTAATTCTTATATATCAGACACATAAAATTTCATTACAGACATTTTGCTACACATAGTACATATATATAGATGCCTGCAGAAGTCTATTTATTGAATAAATTATTGATTGATTGATTATATATATCACACAAGAGAACCCACGGCCTCTCACTTCACAGCCGGCTACTCGCCTACAGCTCACTGCCTGTGTTCCTCACGGGAGCTGCCAATAAAACAAATATTATTATTATTATTATTATGTTGTATCTTTCCTGCGGAAAATCACGGCATAAAGGCCGGTCCTTTTGGAAGGCTTGCGTGGGGACATGGATCCGACACGTAGAGGCCCCTTTAAGATACATTACTCTAGTTGGGGTTTATACACCTTGCGAGTACTCTCTCTGTCTATACTTATGGAGGAAATACAGCCAAAGACAGCGCTTGCAAGGTGCAGGGACTATTGCAGAAAAGATGGGAATTATACTGGGTCTATGGATGGGATCTAGCTGGACTGGTTGCTGGGCTATTGATTGAGACAACGGGGCGCCTGCCAAGTAAAATGTCTCAATCTTATGTATTCAAGGCAGGCGGTGACTTGCCCCCACTAGATGGGCATCCCATAAGTGGCGTAAGCCAAGGACGCAACACCGGTGTGGGTGGCTTAAGGGTGTCGAGAGGTGTGCACCGATTTCACCATCGCGGGTCGCTATCGCGTCCCGGAGCGGGTTTCCTCGCTATTACGCAGATTGAGCACTTCCACCCTGGAGCTGAGGTTCTTAGCTCTTGCGACTTCCACCCCTAGCCGGCCAGTTAAGGCAAGCCAAGGGTCAGGGGGTCTCATTTAGCCCCCACGGAATCAGGGAACGCGGTGTCTCCACTCACCGTCGGCTCGCCACAAAGCCGCACCTGCGGGCTTATTATTATTATTATTATATACATCAGGCAGGCAGTTGAAACAACTGATAATGCCCGCATCTCGCTATTACTACAGGTTTTCATTTGCAGCTAAGTAATTGTCCAGTCGGTTCTTAAACTGGTTTATGTTTCCAGGTGTAACCACATGTTCTGGGAGTTTATTCCACGCTCTGACCACTCTATTACTCAAGAATATATTTTTAAAAATTATTTAACAAAAAAAAAAACATCAGCCACATGATATCCATTGCTGAACAAAGGCCTCCAGCAAAAATTTCCAGATGGAATGTCGGAAGCAGCCCGCATCGAGCAATGCCCTTTTTTCTTAATTATGTCAATGAGCCTCCAAATAAATCCAATACTTACTTTTTCACTATATCCAGCAGTTCTTGTTTTTCTATTTATCTATGTCAACCCCTTTTTTGGGTTTTGTTATTTGAAGACCCCATTGATAAATGATATAATTACAAAATATAAACTTCTGTGGTAAGACACGAAATAAGAATTATGAATATTGTTAACAAAGAGAATATAATCACTATGATTTAATTGTTGAAGAAAATTTGACAGAAGTTTTTTCTAAAGTGATTATGTCAATCTCAATACTGATCATGCTGCCAAATGGCAAGTATAAATAAGTTGGAATGTATTTACTACAACAATGTTGAGAATTTAATAATTAAAAATCATTTTAATTAAACTGCATATTACGTTATATGATTTTTTATGTTTCATAAATTATGCTGCGTGAAACGACACATAAATATCATTTTATTAAAATTATGTAAACTAAAACAAACTTTTTATAATCTATAGCAAATTAACTGCTCCTCAACTGAGTTTTCTGTAAAATCTTTTAACCCGTGAGGTAGCTGAATGTTTGCCGGCAAACATTGACAGCTACGCGTGTGACGGAAAAATAACCTTATTATGTAGTATATATGTAGTATATAAGGTTATAATCCCGTGACACACGCAAATGTCATGTAGCTGTCTTGGCTCGCCGGCGATTCACGAGAGACCAAGAGTTAATGTACGTTTGAGAATGCCATTTAAATTAAGTAGCCTGTTAAATTTAAGTAGGCCTCAGACAAGTTGGTTGGTTGAGTAGCGTTTCAGTATTCGGGCGTCAGTCAGACAGACAGATGTGGCTGGGGTCTTTGTTTTATGATATAATTTTTTGAATTTTTTAAGAGCTATTCTGTCGAACATTATTGTTGCATAACTTTAACCGTTTACACAGCGCACGCAACAGAAGCTCTCAAAAGTAAAAAATTCTCCCTGCTTTTGCAGAATTTTTCATTACAGCTCCGCTCTCATTGGTCATAGCGTGATGATATATAGCCTTCTGTGAACAAAGGGCTATCCAACACTAAAAGAATTTTTCAATTTAAACCGATAGTTCCCGAGATTTGCACATTCAAACAAACTCTTCAGCTTTTAATAGTACAGATATATTTTACGAGGAACAATTTCTTCTTAGATGATTGTTGAGTAACTTTAAGCGTTTACTTAGAGCATGTAATGGAAGCTCTCAAAAAAAATTATTTTGCGTTTTTGCAAAATTTTTCATTGATGCGCTCCTCCTTCTGGTCTTAGTCTAGTCTAGTCTTCGGATTCTCTGTCATTAGTTAGCTTAATCATTTTATGTGCATTATAATTGCCATTTACACCATACAATTTAAAAGGAATATGTTAAGAGTTATCGTAAAATTAAACCATGTCCCGGATACCTACTGTTACTAAAAGCCGAGCGATGACTCGCGCTAAGACGGACACAACGACAAAAAATATACTAAATAATATTAAGTATAATATACTATATATATACTATAATTATCTACATCGTTTTCACAATAAACACAATTATGTTTAAAAGAAACTTACCGAAAATTAAACAATAAAAAACAAGCTCATAACATAAATTTACTAACTTTTCCCTTCGTAGAAATAACTTCTTCTTCTTTATATTATTATGGCGTAGAAATAACAAATAGCCACTACGTTAAATTATCAACAACTTGCCGCCTGATCAGCTGTCATTTGTCACAGTGTTTTTTTTTGGTTTGATTTACTCCTAAGGAGAAGGCAAAGGCTCTTAGCCATACAGCCTAGATTTTGTCACAGTGTTTGTCACAATGATAAAAGAGTATAGAGGATGAGTGATATGGTCACGTGACATGCGGCACATTTAATGCATAAAATGGCGTCGACTCCGCCCTTTACAATAGTGATATACTAGTACCGAAAATTTTGTATCGACATCGAAGAATTAAAAGAGAGACATAAAAGATCAAATACGAAAGAGGTTGGGTTCTACCATAATATAAATATAACAAAGCATAATATAAACAAACAAACTGAAACTGATTTATAAGTAACAATTGTTAAAGAAAGCAGTACCTGCTGTGACAAACATCCAGTTGTGTTTGATCTATATATGTATGTTGCACTATTCCTTGCTAAAAATTTAAGTTACAGATTAAGATATTTACTTAATACATGATAAATGGAATAAGATAGCGTAGCCAGCAATTATTTGGTTGGTTTTATTTTATTTTATTATTATGCTCTTTGATCGAGAAACATAACTACGTTTCAGCAAACTAAAATCAATGAGCGTAAAGATGGTGGTTAAGATAATCAATTATAATAATTATTTGCAATAACAACAATATGATTATGTATCTATTTCCGTGCATGCAAAGGTTGCTCGAAACATAAGACCGCCAACTGTAAAAATATATCTTACATTTCATCTTTATGTTGTTTCTTTTATGTTTATCTTTTATGTTTATCTATTCTTTTATGTAACAATTCTAATTGTATTCATAGCAATATATTAAAGTAATATTACTATTAGGTGAAGTATAATAATCATTACTATTTTACTTATCGGGAATATTGTTGGAAAACAGTTATCTTTTACTCGCGTTAATTAAACGTGTGGTTTATGCATTTCTTCTCAAAATGTAAAAAACGAATATATGTATTTGGTGTAGGATTCCAATCACGTCGCCCAATATTCTCAATTCATTTTGCCTTAGATTTTAATTTTTTTGGTAATCAAAAAATATTCTAATTTCACTTAGTTTGTCGTTAAAAATAAAAAAAATAAAAAATAAAATACTTTATTTATCACGTAGGCGAACAAAGTTGCACTTATGATACGTCAAAACAAAGAATAAGAATAATTATTATTTCTAAACAACTATTAAAATCACTTATATAACTATGGAGATTTTAAATTAGGGATAAAGTTTATACAAAAGACTAGGTACAAACCGAAGTAACCAGCTCGGGCTGGCAAGTAGGGGGAAATAGAAAGGTAACGCGTCGGGATCCTCACCGGCGAGGACATGAGCCCTAACCTAGCTAACCTACCAGCCTTTCACTAGCTACCTAAGTGATGACTACCCGAAGAAGAAAGGCAGAAAGAAACTCCGGGCTTTCTTTTTGTCATCAATTGTTCAGTACTTCTTTGTATTTTTTCCAAGTCTTTCTTGTACATAGTCACAATAGTTATATAAGCTAATGCACGCACATCACCGTTAACATGGGATAAGATGAAATCCAATCGACTAAACCTGGAGCGGCATAAAATAAAATTAGCGATAGCAAATAAAAGAGAACATAGATTCATACTTAAATAACGGCGTACAGCGTGCATTCGCCTACATTTACAATCATAGTTTTCAATCATGAGAAAAGAAAAAAAATAGTGATATTGGAACAAGGCAAACACAACATGATCGGGTGGTCGTCTTTCAAAAATTACATTTCATTAAGATATGATATGATTATGTCAAATTAGAACTATAGAAATGTCATTATTATAAAAAAGCATGTGAGACATGTAACAAAGACATTTTAGGCAGTTAATTAATTACTAATGTGTGCTAACATGGTGGGTCATTGTGTGCAGGACAAACTTTCCAAACCGTCTTATCATTAAGGTAATCAGATACAGTATAGTATCCTTTACACATTAATTCACGCTTAACATAACACTTGAATGTTTTGTTCGGTCAAATTGGTAATTTCGAAGGGAAGTTTATTATAGAACTTAATGCTATTAACTAAGAAAGATTTATTGGTTTTACAGAGCCTATGATTAGGGACAACCAATTTATTTTTATTTCTGGTATTTAGACTATGCAAGTCACTGTTTTTAATAAAAGTACTAAGGTTTTACGTACGTACATTATATTCTGAAAAATATATTCGGCCGGCAAAGTCAGTATATTCACCTCCTTAAACATTTGCCTAAGGGAATCATGAGAGCGAAGGTTGTAAATAGCTCTAATCGCTCGTTTCTGCAAGATAAAAATGGTCTGCAGATCTGCAGCAGAGCCCCACAGAAGAATACAATAGGACATAATGCTGTGGAAGTATGCAAAATACACTAGCCTTGCCGTAGCCACGTCAGTTAATTGTCTAATCTTCCTAATAGCAAACACGGCAGAGCTCAGTTTACTAGAAATTTTGAATATGGGGCCCCATTGCAATTTACTATCGATTGAAACCCCGAGGAAGACCGTTGAGGGAACTAATTCTAATTTATCCCCAACTAAATCAATATTTAGTTCCTTTTTTATTCAGTAACGAAAAATCTTCGGACACATTTCGTTTTTGCGGCATTTAAAAGTAAATTATTAGAAGAGAACCAGTCAGAAATCAAACTAAGTACTTTATGTGGCTCACCGAGATTCTCATCCCTTCTATTTAACTTAAAAATAATCGAAGTGTCGTCAGCGAACAATACTACATCTGCCATATTATCAACCATGTAAGGCAGGTCATTTATGTAAACTAAGAATAGGAATGGACCCAATATGGAACCCTGGGGAACCCCAATTCTAACTGCGGACCCGGCAGAGGAGACGTTGTCGATAAATACTTTTGATTTCGACCTGATAAATATGAAGATATTAGTTTAAGTCCAATTCCTCTAATACCATAATAATGAAGCTTTAAAATGAGGGTTTTGTGATCGACGCAATCGAATGCCTTGGAAAGATCACAAAAGACCCCCAGTGCATCCTGGGATCCCTCCCAAGCATCTAACACAGCTTTGACTAAAGCACGTCCAGCATCTTGCGTGGATCTGCCTTTGTAAAGCCGAATTGTCTATTATGTAAGATCCCATTTTTATTAAAAACACCAGCATTTGGTTAAGCATTAGTTTTTCAAATACCTTACTTAAGGCTGGTAAAATAGAAATAGGTCTGAAATTAGAGGGGGTGTTAGAACAACCTGCTTTAAAAATTGGTACTACTTTACTAACCTTCATAAGATCAGGAAATATGCCGTCTCTGACGCAGCAGTTAAAGATTTCCGCAAGAATTGGGGCAATGTTGTCTATTACTGACTGCAACGCTTTAACAGATAAACCCCATAGGTCTTCAGTGCTTTTATTTTTAAGCTCTTAAATACTTTTATTATATCAGAGTGCGTGACAAACTCAAATTCGAAATTTGGAATCGACAGATCAACATTTTGTTTTAAGAACGACTCAGCTGCCCCTGGTGAGGATGGCAGACATTTTGTCGTTTCAAAAGGTATGTTAGTAAAAAATGTTCAAAGTAATTAGCTATTCTATATTTATCTGAAACTAGCTCGTCATTAATGTTCAATAAAATCTTGTCATTAGTTTTATTTTTGCCAGTTTCAGTATTAATAATTTTCCAAGTAGTTTTAATTCTATTATCTGAGTTTTAATATGACTACTGATATAGGCAGCTTTAGCATACCTACATACACGTTTAAAAATTTGAGAGTATGTTCTCACATAATTATTAAATTCGACATTGGGTGTAAAGGACCTTCTGTCATATAATTCATAGAGAACATCTCTACTACGTCTAATACCGTTTGTTGCCCAAGCACTGAATGATATTTTATTTTTTAGTGGCACTGATTTTACACTACATGTTTTATTAAATA